>NC_133330.1:25313280-25613280 GCF_042186555.1 Aquarana catesbeiana | reverse complement strand
GCCCAGTGTGCGGGAGGAGGGTGCGGGGGCTTTTTTTCATGGGGGGGCGGCTCTTTTGCCCGCAAAGTGCCGCCCTAGGCCTGGGCCTTGTCGGCTTATTCCAAAATACAACACTGCCTGCAAAGGGTGGGCCAACTCAATATTGAACCCTATAGACTGGGATGCCACTAAAGTTCATGTGTGTGTAAAGGCAGGTGTCCCAATACTTTTGATAAAATAGTGTAGATTCAAAGACGAAAGATAGCGGGATCGACATTTGATCATGTAAAGAACAAGATAGATAGATTAGATCATAGACAGAGAACGCAAGATAGACAAATTGATCCAGCTTTTCGATGTGAATATTCTACATACATCCTGTCGAATTTTTCCCTGAGAAGGGTTTGAAAGGTCATTGGATTCCAAATTGCACCAGATGAAAGACAATTGCATTTCCATCTAAAGCCTCGTACACACGATCGGATTTTCCGATGGGAATTGCGTGATGACATGTTGTTGTCAGAAAATCCGACCGTTTCTACGAGGCTTAACTGTCTCATTTTCAACTCATCAACTCTTTTATTGACAGCAGATTCCATTGCAAGACCCGGTGACCAAATAACTGCATGGTTCACTCAGATGCCAATTCCTTGACCAACCTTCAGGGGAAACAGAGCCACCAGTGTCATCAGCCATCGTAATTATTAATGAAGGCTCCAGAAGGGACCTGAATGTTACGGAACGATCAATAGGATTGTTTGCTGTCGGCCTATTACTTGAGACTTCGATTAGCCAAAAAAAGATGTGTCGGTGCTTCCTCGTTAGCTGTCAATCCTCATCAGCTTGCAGCAGACTGCGGATCTTCTACAGCGTGCCACCAGCTTAAAGGCGGCTTATCCAGCAGCATGACACTATGGAGGAGAGATTCCGTTCCACGGAAAGCACCGGCAGGAAAATCCACTCTGTGTTTGTACTGCGTTCCAATCAGGCATGAAAATTGGAATGCAAATTGATTTAGGAGACAATATCTACTAGGTGGCTTTAGGCGCTCGCAGTGATTGTTTCTCCTGCCAAATGCTACAGCTCTTGGTATAAGATGACCATATTTTCAACATGAGACAACATACTGACCAGTGGCGGCTGGTGCTCAAATTTTTTTTTTTTTTTTTGGGGGGGGGGGGGGGGCGCAAACGAACTGAAAAAAAATCAGAAAAATACTGAAACAAAAACGTCATATGCAGCCACTGTGCCCATCATATGCAGCCACTGTGCCCATCATATGCAGCCGCTGTGCCCATCATATGCTGCCACTGTGCCCATCAAATGCAGCCACTGCGCCCAATATATACAGCCACTTGCGCCCATCAAATGCAGCCACTGTGCCTATCAAATGCAGCCACTGTGCCCATCATATGCAGCCAACTGTGCCCATCATATGCAGTCACTGTGCCCATCAAATGCAGCCACTGTGCCCATCAAATGCAGCCACTGTGCCCAGCAAATGCAGCCACTGTGCCCATCATATGCAGCCAACTGTGCCCATCATATGCAGTCACTGTGCCCATCAAATGCAGCCACTGTGCCCATCAAATGCAGCCACTGTGCCCATCATATGCAGCCACCTGTGCCCAGAAAATGCAGCCACTGTGCCCAGCAAATGCAGCCACTGTGCCCATCATATGCAGCCAACTGTGCCCATCATATGCAGCCACTGTGGTCAGCAAATGCAGCCACTGTGCCCATCATTTGCAGCCACTGTGGCCATCATATGCAGCCAAATGTGCCCAGAAAATGCAGCCACTGTGCCCAGCAAATGCAGCCACTGTGCCCATCAAATGCAGCGACTGTGCCCATCAAATGCAGCCAACTGTGCCCATCATATGCAGCCACTTGCTCCCATCAAATGCAGCCACTGTGCCCATCATATGCAGCCACTTGCGCCCATCAAATGCAGCCACTGTGCCCATCAAATGAAGCCACTGTGCCCATCATATGCAGACACTGTGCCCATCATATGCAGCCAACTGTGCCCATCATATGCAGCCACTGTGCTCAGAAAATGCACCCACTGTGCCCATCATTTGCAGCCACTGTGCCCATCATATGCAGCCAACTGTGCCCAGCAAATGCAGCCACTGTGCCCATCATATACAGCCACTGTGCCCATCATTTGCAGCCAACTGTGCCCATCCTATACAGCCCCTGTGCCCATCATATGCAGCCAACTGTGCCCATCCTATACAGCCCCTGTGCCCATCATATGCAGCCAAATGTGCCCCATCATATGCAGCCACTGTGACACCCGCCCGTCGTCTGCTTGGCACTTACCCCAGTGTGGTGTCGGGTCAGGCAGTGGGTGATGGTGGCGAGCTGTGCGACGGGTAGAGCGGGTCAGGCGGCGGCTCCTGTGTCCTCCATGAGTCTCTTCTTGCCTTCTGCTAGGCGGCCAACGGGATTGCTTGTGCCTTCAGCCAATCAGGTAACGGGTATTAGTCCCGCGCCTCCAGATTGGCTGAGAGGCGGCTCAGTGTTAGAAAAGCGAATATTCATTCGCTTTTCTAACAGATCTGGGTGGACTCCGAGCGCAATGCTCTGCACCACGAGTCCACCTTTTTTGAAGCCTATTAGAGCCTATGGCTCTAATCAGGTGCTTCAAAAAACACCCCTGTGCTGGAATTCAGGAACCCGGCGTCCGAAAAGAGGCCGGACGCATGAACAGGGGGTGGCAGCCGTTGATAGATTCATGCAATACAGCTGTTCTCTGAAGCCCTCAGAGGTTTGTTAGAAAACAAAAAGAAAAAGAAAACAAAGGCGCACCAGCCTTGTGCATTAACTTTAAAACATTTATTTTTTAAGTATTTAAGTCGCATGCTGTTTGTCGGTGCACTTTTATGGTGTGCTTCCTCCACCAACTGCTTGTGAGTTGTTTCTTTTTACCTTTTTTACACAATAAATGTTTTAAAGTTAATGCACAAGGCTGGTGCGCCTTTGTTTTCTTTTTCTTTTGGTCTTTACTAGGATCCCCCATCCTTGAGGGTAGCAAGACCTGTGTTGACATACCACTTATATGGTGATCCACCTGTGCGCAGGAGACGTTTTTTTTTTGTTTTTTTTCTACTACTTGTTTGTTAGAAAACTTTAGTGAACAAACAGCATCTTGAAGGCTAAGGAACACACCAGACAGGTCAGGGATAAAGTTGTGAAGATGTTTAAAGCAGGGTTAGGTTATAAAGAAAAATTCCCAAGCATTAAACATCTCACGGAGCTCTGTTCACAACTGCAAACCTACCAAGACATGGCCGTCCACCTAAACTGACCGGCCGGGCAAGGAGAACATTAATCAGAGAAGAGCCAAGAGGTCCATGGTAACTCTGGAGGAGCTGCAGAGATCCACAGCTCAGGTGGGAGAATCTGTCCACAGGACAACTATTAGTCGTGTTCTCCACAAATCTGACCTTTATGGAAGAGTGACAAGAAGAAAGACATTGTTGAAAGTGAGAAGAAGAAGTCCTGTTTACAGTTTGTGAGAAGTTTGTGTGGAGGACACAGCAAACATGTGGAAGAAGGTGCTCCAGTCAGATGAGACCAAAATTGAACTTTTTGGCCTAAAAGCAAAACGCTATGTGTGGCAGAAAACTAACACCGCACATCACCCTGAACACACCATCCCCACCGTGAAACATGGTGGTGGCAGCATCATGTGGTGGGGATGCTTTTCTTCAGCAGGGACAGGGAAGCTGGTCAGAGTTGATAGGAAGATGGATGGAGCCAAATACAGGGAAATCTTAGAAGAAAACCTGTTGAGACTGGGGCGGAGGTTCACCTTCCAGCAGGACAACGACCCTAAACATACAGCCAGAGCTACAATGGAATGGTTTAGATCAAAGCATATTCATGTGTTAGAATGACCCAGTCAAAATCCAGACCTAAATCCAACTGAGAATCTGTGGCAAGACATGAAAATTGCTGTTCACAGACGCTCTCCATCCAATCTGACAGATCTTGAGTTATTTTGCAAAGAAGAATGGGCAAAAATGACCCTCTCTAGATGTGCAAAGCCGGTAGAGACATCCTCAAAAAGATTTTCAGCTGTAATTGCAGAGAAAGGCGGTTCTACAAAGGCCTGGTTCATATTGCTGCCTGCAATGTACGGTTACATATCGCACGCACAATGCACATAGCCAATGTAATGTACATGCACTTTAACGAATCACAATGGAGACGATGCATCCTTTTCAACATACTTGTTGCAGAAAGGACTGATGCCATTGGATAAGAATTTCAGCCAAGCAATGAACATATTTTTGAAGGAGAGCTGAGCAATGGTCGATCAGTGACAGTTTTACTTTAAGGCTGAAGTATAACACATATAACACCTTCCCTTGTCCCCCCCTCCCCCTTGATTGGCATGCAATTATCATTTTTTAATTAAGTCATTTCATTTTTAAGAATTATCTCTTTTGAGACCCAATGACATCATCACTGTCTGCTGCTCTTTGCAGGGAGTTCGGCGGAAGGGGGCCGGTAGGCTCCTATAAATGTCACTTGCCTCAATTCATCTTTTAAGAGCGTTCTATGAAAGAACATGCATGCTTCACCCTACTGGCCACTGCGTGCTGCAGAATTAGCTGTGAAAGCCGCAGATCATTGATTGATTCGCTATCAAGCAACTGCTGATCAGCAGATTGCACAGTTAAAGTCTGCAGCATCCGTGACCAGTGTAGATCAGATGTCCCCAACCTTCTCTGATATCTGCCCAACCATTAGTACTCAGCCAACCCTTTAATATTACCTGAATTAATGAGATCACACCTGGAATGGAGTACAAATGGCTATAGCAGCCTTTTATTAAAAAAACAACTTATTAAAATTAACATTAACTTCTGAAAAACTACATAAGAGTCTTCAGCCTGTTGGTCTTTTGACGGGAACCCAGAATTCCAAACTATTCCACTCATACACTGCGGGACCTTTTACCATAACAGGCCTCCAGCCGTGACACACCAGCTCGGAGACAACCCACGACCCGCAGTGTAACCATTACCATATTCCAGCTATCCTATTTAACTGGAATACACCAGAGGGGCACATACCACCGATGCGCCCCCAATACTTCCATCTCTAAAGTATTTTCTTACACCGTCAAAAGACCAATCACCGCCAACCGATCATCTGCCATGACTTCACCCGCACATCCTCCACCTGTAAAGAAAGAAACACAAACAACACATGGCAGGTGGGAGGGAAACTACCCGCTTTGTCACCTGTCCCTCCACTGATGCCCGGGAGACCCCGCCTCCCCCTTAAATCAACTAAAAGACCCCTCCCCATCCTGTTCCTCCCGGCCAATCAACCTCCCCCCTTCTCTCCACCTACACTTCCTTAAAGCGGGGGTCCACCTATCTATCGTTTTTTTTTTTTTTTTTTGAGTTCATTCACAAACTTTTCTTCTCAGCATTACATACTCACATATTGTGTGTAATATGTCCGCCTGTGTCAGATTTTGTCGGAAAGAATAACTTATATTATTCACTGCAGGCAGTTTCCATCTTCATTGTGGGCATTTGAAGCCCACAAGCATTTATTTCCTGGATGTGGTGAATGCTGTGCTCCCAGCATTCACCGCTCGTTCCCGCACATGCTCAGTGGCATCCTGGGAAGCCTGAGACTAGCTCCCAGGAGTCTGGGAGAGGCTAGAAACACGCCTACTCCCATGGGAGGAGAACCAGGAAGTGCAAAGAAGAATAGAAAAATAAAAGGTAATTACGGCGATTTCAATTTTTTTAAACGGCATGTCAGCATCTAAGCAAGGAAGAGAATACATACAGATATTGTTCAAAATTTGTGTGGAACCCCGCTTTAACCCCATAGTTGCCCATATATATAGAGAGTGGGGAGAGAGAGAGAGAAAGAGAGACTCAAGGGACGACTTGTTTTTTTTTAAAATGACATCACTCTTCTATGCTTCATGCACATCTAAAAGGATGCTGAGGATATGTTCTTTCGTGTGTTCTTGCGTTAGCAGTAATGTACCGCTGTTTTAGTGGCTCTTTTCGGCCAATAGCATGGCGCTTTTAACCCCCCGCTAGCAGCCTAGGAAAGGGTTACTAGCGCCCGTGTTGCCGCGCTCCTGAATCGCTTTTCAGGCGCTTCGGCAGCGCTGCCCATTCATTCCAATGGGTAGAGGCGGAGGAGGAGCGGTGTATACAGCGCTCCCACACCGCCCCAAAGATGCTGCTTTCAGGGCTTTTTTTTCCCGTCTTGCAAGCGCACCGCCCCGGTGTGAAAGCACTCGGGAAAGCACTCGGACTCTCACACTGGGGAGGCATGAGAGGCGCTTTTCAGGTGCTTTACAGGCACTATTTTTAGCGCTAAAACACCTGAAAAGCGCCCCAGTGTGAAAGGGGTCCAAATAGTATGAAAGGGCACACAGTTGCTCTCTGCTGCCCTCTACAGGATGCCACTTTAGCTTCTCACACCTCCACCTGCGTGGCGCCCCCATCCTCCATGCTCAGCGCCACCTACGAGTTCTATAACTCCAATTAATTGATGAAGGATCATGGAAAAGAGTCATTTCATGCCACATTTAATTCTCAAACTAATTAATGAATCTATTTCTTATACCGCATATTCATCAAGGCTGGGAAAATACAGAGCAGGGAAATTACAGACGGATTCTATGAAAAAATAAAACATTTCTGGGGAAGAGGTGACCTTAACTTGACAAAAAAAAAAGGAATTAAGTGTAAATAATTGTGTTGGACGCATCAAATTACTTGTCAAGGTGACATTTGTAACTGTACATGGCGCTCGTATTTACTGTCAGGTTATGTAACGGCGGAGCGTATGTAGTGACTTCCAAAGAGACACATTTTTATTGATCCCGGGACCAGGATCAGATATATATTCAGGATAAGCGCAGGCATGCTAAATAATATGTAAGTGTAACCTTTCCAGATATTGATTATCTCTCTTAGAGATCACAATACTACCCCCGCCCCCCATAATGCCTGATCTTCTTTTTCTCTCCAGAAGGACAGCACCATCTTTGTTCAGGCATCACCCAGGGTCATCATCTACTTCTTGGACTGAAAAGCTCATAACAGGGGCGGACTGACAACTCATGGGGCCCCCGGGCAACAGGAGAAGATTATAGGGCCCCCAGGCAATAGGAGGAGATTATGGGGCCCCCAGGCAATAGGAGGAGATTATGGGGCCCCCAGGCAATAGGAGGAGATTATGGGGCCCCCAGGCAATAGGAGGAGATTATGGGGCCCCCAGGCAATCAGAGGAGATTATGGGGCCCCCAGGCAATCGGAGGAGATTATGGGGCCCCCAGGCAATAGGAGGAGATTATGGGGCCCCCAGGCAATAGGAGGAGATTATGGGGCCACACACACACACTACACTGAAAAGGTACTGGTGAGGCGGGGCAGCTATAATCTTGGGATTTAAAAAAAAAAACACAGATTTTTTACATACTGTCCCTGATTTTATTGAGGCTGGCAACCCTGATTGGGCCCCTAAGTGGCATGGGGCCCTCGGGCAGTGCCCGAATGGTCAGTCCGCCCCTGGCTCATAATTATGACATAATTATGTAAATCCTGGTGTCTCAGTCTACTCTAGCCTCTCCCCTTGTGATTTGCTAAACAGGTTACAATGTTGCAGTCGGATCACCAGGGGAGAGGAGACCGAGGAAATTCCTCTGCAGCCTGCAGCAGGCTGATGACATCATCTCAGCCTAGGCAAAATTACTGGCTGGCGTTTTTTGGACAACTTTATTATAATAAAAGGTGGAACTTTTTTGATAAATCATACTGTTGCTGTATATTGTGACATGTCAGGAATTCGTTTGTGAAGGCTTGCAATGCTACAGAACGATCCCTCTTACCCCTTTACGATCACCTAAAACGTATGTGTGCTGACAAAAGGGTGAGCTTTAATGCCCCCATGTCACACATACACTATATTGTCAAAAGTATTGGGACGCCTGCCTTTACACGCACATGAACTTTAATGGCATCCCAGTCTTAGTCTGTAGGGTTTAATATTGAGTTGACTCCGCCCTTTGCAGCTATAACAGCTTCAACTCTTCTGGGAAGGCCGTCCACAAGGTTTAGGAGTGTGTCTATGGGAATGTTTGACCGTCCTTCCAGAAGCGCATTTGTGAGGTCAGGCACTGATGTTGGATGAGAAGGTCTGGCTCGCAGTCTCCGCTCTAATTGATGCCAAATGTGTTCTATCGGATTGAGGTCAGGACTCTGTGCAGGCTGGTCAAGTTCCTCCACCCCAAACTCACTCATCCATGTCTTTATGGACCTTGCTTTGTGCACTGGTCCAAATCATTTGGTGGAGGGGGGATTATGGTGTGGGGGTTGTTTTTCAGGGGTTGGGTTTGGCCCCTTAGTTCCAGTGAAGGGAACTCTTAAGGCGTCAGCATACCAAGACATTTTGGACAATTTCATGCTCCCAACTTTGTGGGAACAGTTTGGGGATGGCCCCTTCCTGTTCCAACATGACTGCACACCAGAGCACAAAGCAAGGTCCATAAAGACATGGATGAGCAAGTTTGGGGTGGAGGGACTTGACTAGCCTGCACAGAGTCCTCAGAGAGTTCTTTGCCATGAGGTGTCATGTTGAACTTCCAGTGACCAGTATGAGAGAGTGAGAGCGATAAAACCAAATTTAACACACCTGCTCCCCATTCACACCTGAGACCTTGTAACACTAATGAGTCACATGACACCGGGGAGGGAAAATGGCTAATTGGGCCCAATTTGGACATTTTCACTTAAGGATGTACTCACTTTTGTTGCCAGCGGTTTAGACATTAATGGCTGTGTGTTGAGTTATTTTGAGGGGACAGCAAATTTACACTGTTATACAAGCTGTACACTCACTACTTTACATTGT
The DNA here is from genome assembly GCF_042186555.1 of Aquarana catesbeiana. Taxonomy (NCBI): domain Eukaryota; kingdom Metazoa; phylum Chordata; class Amphibia; order Anura; family Ranidae; genus Aquarana; species Aquarana catesbeiana. The sequence continues at coordinate 25,604,388 of NC_133330.1, read as the reverse complement.
AGCAAAGTGTCATTTCTTCAGTGTTGTCACATGAAAAGATAGAAGAAAATATTTACAAAAATGTGAGGGGTGTACTGACTTTTGTGAGAAACTGTACATTTTTAAACAGGTAAGCCTAAAATATTGCTAATGTAATCATGTCTACCTGGCTAACCTTCACTGCTTTGCTGAACAAAAAGCGAGCAAGATGTGGATAGCTATAAAGTCAATTGGGTTTGCTTAACGTTTTGCGGCAGCTTGTTCTTTAAAAAAAAATAACCTTCATTAAAGCGAGGTTCCTTTTTAATTTCATCGACCAAAAAGGAGCGCGACGAATATGTCAATACTGTAGGGGATATATTGGATTATCCATCACCTGTCACAGTCTGTGTGTACTGTACATAGGCCTCAATCTCTGTTCAAAACACATTCGGGGTCGGAAGCGGACGTTTAACCTTGAGATGTCGGACTAGAAGCTGGTGCGGCGGTGAAAGGGCTAAGACGCATTCCGGGAACAGTACGGGAAAATGTGATATAGGAGACCCGGATTATGGGTAAAATGATATCCCGCTGACTATGTATTACACCAGACCTCCATGTCCTCATCCTTTCTTTTTTTTTTTTTTTTTTTTTACTACCATCACTTACAAATCAACTAATTAATGTATTTCCCAGAATCCCCCAGGAGAGTGGCTAACAGGGAGTTGCATGGAGACAACAATCTAAGGAAGGAAAGACAAGGAAGGGAATGGGATTAACTCATGCATTGCCACCGCTTGCATGCAGGTGTGTCGTACATTGTAAATAACACAAACGGAGGGCAGCAAACAATACACATTGGCTGTAAAGAATAAAAAAATAAATTAAAAAAAAACGAATTAAGTTAAAAAGTGCAAAAGATATATTTAGTATATATATATATATATATATATATATATATATATATATAAAATACATTTACAGTGCCTTGAAAAATTATTCATACCCCTTGACATTTTCCAAATTTTGTCATGTTACAACCAAAAACCTACATTTATTTTATTGGGATTTTATGTGAAGAACCAGCACAAAGTGGCACAAAGTGGAAGGAAAATGATAAATGGTTTTCACATTTTTTTTACAAATACATATGTGAAAAGTGTGGGGGGCATTTGTATTCATCCACCCGGAGTCAATCAATGCTCCAAGCTTGCCTCACATGTTGCAGGCTGATTGTGCAAATGTCTTTTTGATTCATCACCAGTTAGTTAATGCAAGAGCTTCTCTGATTGGTTTAAACTATAATCCTGTATTCAGTTCTATGCAGAGTTCCATCAACCCATCCCTACCCCCATCACCCCCCCAGAATATCATCCCATCCTTACCCCCATCACTCCCCAGAATATCATCCCATCCTTACCCCCATCACCCCCCAAAATATCATCCCATCCCTACCCCCATCACCCCCCAGAATATCATCCCATCCTTACCCCCATCACCCCCCAAAATATCATCCCATCCCTACCCCCATCACCCCCCAGAATATCATCCCATCCCTACCCCCATCACCCCCCAGAATATCATCCCATCCTTACCCCCATCACCCCCCAGAATATCATCCCATCCCTACCCCCATCACCCCCCAGAATATCATCCCATCCCTACCCCCATCACCCCCCAGAATATCATCCCATCCCTACCCCCATCACCCCCCAGAATATCATCCCATCCTTACCCCCATCACCCCCCAAAATATCATCCCATCCCTACCCCCATCACCCCCAGAATATCATCCCATCCCTACCCCCATCACCCCCAGAATATCATCCCATCCCTACCCCCATCACCCCCCAAATATCATCCCATCCCTACCCCCATCACCCCCCAGAATATCATCCCATCCCTACCCCCATCACCCCCAGAATATCATCCCATCCCTACCCCCATCACCCCCAGAATATCATCCCATCCCTACCCCCATCACCCCCCAAAATATCATCCCATCCCTACCCCCATCACCCCCCAGAATATCATCCCATCCCTACCCCCATCACCCCCCAGAATATCATCCCATCCCTACCCCCATCACCCCCAGAATATCATCCCATCCCTACCCCCATCAACCCCCCAGAATATCATCCCTTCCCTACCCCCATCACTCCCCAAAATATCATCCCATCCCTACCCCCATCACCCCCCAGAATATCATCCCATCCCTACCCCCATCACCCCCCAGAATATCATCCCATCCCTACAACCATCACTCCCCAGAATATCATCCCATCCCTACCCCCATCACCCCCAGAATATCATCCCATCCCTACCCCCATCACTCCCCAAAATATCATCCCATCCCTACCCCCATCACCCCCCAGAATATCATCCCATCCCTACCCCCATCACCCCCCAGAATATCATCCCATCCCTACAACCATCACTCCCCAGAATATCATCCCATCCCTACCCCCATCACCCCCCAGAATATCATCCCATCCCTACCCCCATCACCCCCCAGAATATCATCCCATCCCTACAACCATCACTCCCCAGAATATCATCCCATCCCTACCCCCATCACCCCCCAGAATATCATCCCATCCCTACCCCCATCACCCCCCAGAATATCATCCCATCCCTACCCCCATCACTCCCCAGAATATCATCCCATCCCTACCCCCATCAACCCCCCAGAATATCATCCCATCCCTACCCTCTTCACTCCCCAAAATATCATCCCATCCCTACCCCCATCACCCCCCAGAATATCATCCCATCCCTACCCCCATCACCCCCCAGAATATCATCCCATCCCTACCCCCATCACTCCCCAGAATATCATCCCATCCCTACCCCCATCACCCCCCAGAATATCATCCCATCCCTACCCCCATCACCCCCCAAAATATCATCCCATCCTTACCCCCATCACTCCCCAGAATATCATCCCATCCCTACCCCCATCACCCCCCAGAATATCATCCCATCCCTACCCCCATCACCCCCCAAAATATCATCCCATCCCTACCCCCATCACCCCCCAAATATCATCCCATCCCTACCCCCATCACCCCCAGAATATCATCCCATGCCTACCCCCATCACCCCCCAGAATATCATCCCATCCCTACCCCCATCACCCCCCCAGAATATCATCCCATCCTTACCCCCATCACCCCCCAGAATATCATCCCATCCCTACCCCCATCACCCCCCAGAATATCATCCCATCCCTACCCCCATCACCCCCCAGAATATCATCCCATCCCTATCCCTATCACCCCCCAGAATATCATCCCATCCCTACCCCAATCACCCCCCAGAATATCATCCCATCCCTACCCCCATCACCCCCCCAGAATATCATCCCATCCCTACCCCCATCACCCCCCAGAATATCATCCCATCCCTACAACCATCACCCCCAGAATATCATCCCATCCCTACCCCCATCACCCCCCAGAATATCATCTCATCCCTATCCCCATCACCCCCCAGAATATCATCCCATCCTTACCCCCATCACCCCCCAGAATATCATCCCATCCCTACAACCATCACCCCCAGAATATCATCCCATCCCTACCCTCATCACCCCCAGAATATCATCCCATCCCTACCCCCATCACTCCCCAGAATATCATCCCATCCCTACCCCCATCACCCCCAGAATATCATCCCATCCCTACCCCCATCACTCCCCAGAATATCATCCCATCCCTACCCCCATCAACCCCCCAGAATATCATCCCATCCCTACCCTCATCACCCCCCAAAATATCATCCCATCCCTACCCCCATCACCCCCCAGAATATCATCCCATCCCTACCCCCATCACCCCCCAGAATATCATCCCATCCCTACCCCCATCACTCCCCAGAATATCATCCCATCACTACCCCCATCACCCCCCAGAATATCATCCCATCCTTACCCCCATCACTCCCCAGAATATCATCCCATCCCTACCCCCATCACCCCCAGAATATCATCCCATCCCTACCCCCATCACTCCCCAGAATATCATCCCATCCCTACCCCCATCAACCCCCCAGAATATCATCCCATCCCTACCCCCATCACCCCCCAGAATATCATCCCATCCCTACCCCCATCACTCCCCAGAATATCATCCCATCCCTACCCCCATCACCCCCCAGAATATCATCCCATCCTTACCCCCATCACCCCCCAGAATATCATCCCATCCTTACCCCCATCACCCCCCCAGAATATCATCCCATCCTTACCCCCATCACCCCCCAGAATATCATCCCATCCCTACCCCCATCACCCCCAGAATATCATCCCATCCCTACCCCCATCACCCCCAGAATATCATCCCTTCCCTACCCCCATCAACCCCCCAGAATATCATCCCATCCCTACCCCCATCACCCCCAGAATATCATCCCATCCCTACCCCCATCACCCCCCAGAATATCATCCCATCCCTACCCCCATCACCCCCCAGAATATCATCCCATTCCTACCCCCATCACCCCCCAGAATATCATCCCATCCCTACCCCCATCACCCCCCAGAATATCATCTCATCCCTACAACCATCACCCCCCAGAATATCATCCTATCCCTATCCCCATCACCCCCCAGAATATCATCCCATCCCTACCCCCATCACCCCCCAGAATATCATCCCATCCCTACCCCCATCACCCCCCAGAATATCATCCCATCCCTACCCCCATCACCCCCCAGAATATCATCCCATCCCTACCCCTATCACCCCCCAGAATATCATCCCATCCCTACCCCCATCACCCCCCAGAATATCATCCCATCCCTACCCCCATCACCCCCCAGAATATCATCCCATCCCTACCCCCATCACCCCCCAGAATATCATCCCATCCCTACCCCCATCACCCCCCAGAATATCATCCCATCCCTACCCCCATCACCCCCCAGAATATCATCCCATCCCTACCCCCATCACCCCCCAGAATATCATCCCATCCCTACCCCCATCACCCCCCAGAATATCATCCCATCCCTACCCCCATCACCCCCCAGAATATCATCCCATCCCTACCCCTATCACCCCCCAGAATATCATCCCATCCCTACCCCCATCACCCCCCAGAATATCATCCCATCCCTACAACCATCACCCCCAGAATATCATCCCATCCCTACCCCCATCACTCCCCAGAATATCATCCCATCCCTACCCCCATCACCCCCAGAATATCATCCCATCCCTACCCCCATCACTCCCCAGAATATCATCCCATCCCTACCCCCATCAACCCCCCAGAATATCATCCCATCCCTACCCTCATCACCCCCCAAAATATCATCCCATCCCTACCCCCATCACCCCCCAGAATATCATCCCATCCCTACCCCCATCACCCCCCAGAATATCATCCCATCCCTACCCCCATCACTCCCCAGAATATCATCCCATCCCTACCCCCATCACCCCCCAGAATATCATCCCATCCTTACCCCCATCACCCCCCAGAATATCATCCCATCCCTACCCCCATCACCCCCCAGAATATCATCCCATCCTTACCCCCATCACTCCCCAGAATATCATCCCATCCCTACCCCCATCACCCCCAGAATATCATCCCATCCCTACCCCCATCACCCCCCAGAATATCATCCCATCCTTACCCCCATCACCCCCCAGAATATCATCCCATCCCTACCCCCATCACCCCCCAGAATATCATCCCATCCTTACCCCCATCACTCCCCAGAATATCATCCCATCCCTACCCCCATCACCCCCCAGAATATCATCTCATCCCTACCCCCATCACCCCCCAGAATATCATCCCATCCTTACCCCCATCACCCCCCAGAATATCATCCCATCCTTACCCCCATCACCCCCCAGAATATCATCTCATCCCTACCCCCATCACCCCCCAGAATATCATCCCATCCCTACCCCCATCACCCCCCAGAATATCATCCCATCCCTACCCCCATCACCCCCAGAATATTATCCCATCCTTACCCCCATCACTCCCCAGAATATCATCCCATTCCTACCCCCATCACCCCCCAGAATATCATCCCATCCCTACCCCCATCACCCCCCAGAATATCATCCCATCCCTACCCCCATCACCCCCAGAATATCATCCCATCCCTACCCCCATCACCCCCCAGAATATCATCCCATCCCTACCCCCATCACCCCCAGAATATCATCCCATCCCTACCCCCATCAACCCCCCAGAATATCATCCCATCCCTACCCTCTTCACTCCCCAAAATATCATCCCATCCCTACCCCCATCACCCCCCAGAATATCATCCCATCCCTACCCCCATCACCCCCCAGAATATCATCCCATCCCTACCCCCATCACTCCCCAGAATATCATCCCATCCCTACCCCCATCACCCCCCAGAATATCATCCCATCCCTACCCCCATCACCCCCCAAAATATCATCCCATCCTTACCCCCATCACTCCCCAGAATATCATCCCATCCCTACCCCCATCACCCCCCAGAATATCATCCCATCCCTACCCCCATCACCCCCCAAAATATCATCCCATCCCTACCCCCATCACCCCCCAAATATCATCCCATCCCTACCCCCATCACCCCCAGAATATCATCCCATCCCTACCCCCATCACCCCCCAGAATATCATCCCATCCCTACCCCCATCACCCCCCCAGAATATCATCCCATCCTTACCCCCATCACCCCCCAGAATATCATCCCATCCCTACCCCCATCACCCCCCAGAATATCATCCCATCCCTACCCCCATCACCCCCCAGAATATCATCCCATCCCTATCCCTATCACCCCCCAGAATATCATCCCATCCCTACCCCAATCACCCCCCAGAATATCATCCCATCCCTACCCCCATCACCCCCCAGAATATCATCCCATCCCTACCCCCATCACCCCCCAGAATATCATCCCATCCCTACCCCCATCACCCCCCAGAATATCATCCCATCCCTACGCCCATCACCCCCCAGAATATCATCCCATCCCTACCCCCATCACCCCCCAGAATATCATCCCATCCCTACAACCATCACCCCCAGAATATCATCCCATCCCTACCCCCATCACCCCCCAGAATATCATCTCATCCCTATCCCCATCACCCCCCAGAATATCATCCCATCCTTACCCCCATCACCCCCCAGAATATCATCCCATCCCTACAACCATCACCCCCAGAATATCATCCCATCCCTACCCTCATCACCCCCAGAATATCATCCCATCCCTACCCCCATCACTCCCCAGAATATCATCCCATCCCTACCCCCATCACCCCCAGAATATCATCCCATCCCTACCCCCATCACTCCCCAGAATATCATCCCATCCCTACCCCCATCAACCCCCCAGAATATCATCCCATCCCTACCCTCATCACCCCCCAAAATATCATCCCATCCCTACCCCCATCACCCCCCAGAATATCATCCCATCCCTACCCCCATCACCCCCCAGAATATCATCCCATCCCTACCCCCATCACTCCCCAGAATATCATCCCATCCCTACCCCCATCAACCCCCCAGAATATCATCCCATCCCTACCCCCATCACCCCCCAGAATATCATCCCATCCTTACCCCCATCACTCCCCAGAATATCATCCCATCCCTACCCCCATCACCCCCCAGAATATCATCCCATCCCTACCCCCATCACCCCCCAGAATATCATCCCATTCCTACCCCCATCACCCCCCAGAATATCATCCCATCCCTACCCCCATCACCCCCCAGAATATCATCTCATCCCTACAACCATCACCCCCCAGAATATCATCCTATCCCTATCCCCATCACCCCCCAGAATATCATCCCATCCCTACCCCCATCACCCCCCAGAATATCATCCCATCCCTACCCCCATCACCCCCCAGAATATCATCCCATCCCTACCCCCATCACCCCCCAGAATATCATCCCATCCCTACCCCCATCACCCCCCAGAATATCATCCCATCCCTACCCCCATCACCCCCCAGAATATCATCCCATCCCTACCCCCATCACCCCCCAGAATATCATCCCATCCCTACCCCCATCACCCCCCAGAATATCATCCCATCCCTACCCCCATCACCCCCCAGAATATCATCCCATCCCTACCCCCATCACCCCCCAGAATATCATCCCATCCCTACCCCCATCACCCCCCAGAATATCATCCCATCCCTACCCCATCACCCCCCAGAATATCATCCCATCCCTACCCCCATCACCCCCCAGAATAGCATCCCATCCCTACCCCCATCACCCCCCAGAATAGCATCCCATCCCTACCCCCATCACCCCCCAGAATATCATCCCATCCCTACCGCCATCACCCCCCAGAATATCATCCCATCCCTACCCCCATCACCCCCCAGAATATCATCCCATCCCTACCCCCATCACCCCCCAGAATATCATCCCATCCCTACCCCCATCACCCCCAGAATATCATCCCATCCCTACCCCCATCACCCCCCAGAATATCATCCCATCCCTACCCCTATCACCCCCCAGAATATCATCCCATCCCTACCCCCATCACCCCCCAGAATATCATCCCATCCCTACAACCATCACCCCCAGAATATCATCCCATCCCTACCCCCATCACTCCCCAGAATATCATCCCATCCCTACCCCCATCACCCCCAGAATATCATCCCATCCCTACCCCCATCACTCCCCAGAATATCATCCCATCCCTACCCCCATCAACCCCCCAGAATATCATCCCATCCCTACCCCCATCACCCCCCAGAATATCATCCCATCCCTACCCCCATCACCCCCCAGAATATCATCCCATCCTTACCCCCATCACCCCCCAGAATATCATCCCATCCCTACCCCCATCACCCCCCAGAATATCATCCCATCCTTACCCCCATCACTCCCCAGAATATCATCCCATCCCTACCCCCATCACCCCCAGAATATCATCCCATCCCTACCCCCATCACCCCCCAGAATATCATCCCATCCTTACCCCCATCACCCCCCAGAATATCATCCCATCCCTACCCCCATCACCCCCCAGAATATCATCCCATCCTTACCCCCATCACTCCCCAGAATATCATCCCATCCCTACCCCCATCACCCCCCAGAATATCATCCCATCCTTACCCCCATCACCCCCCAGAATATCATCCCATCCTTACCCCCATCACCCCCCAGAATATCATCTCATCCCTACCCCCATCACCCCCCAGAATATCATCCCATCCCTACCCCCATCACCCCCCAGAATATCATCCCATCCCTACCCCCATCACCCCCAGAATATCATCCCATCCTTACCCCCATCACTCCCCAGAATATCATCCCATTCCTACCCCCATCACCCCCCAGAATATCATCCCATCCCTACCCCCATCACCCCCCAGAATATCATCCCATCCCTACCCCCATCACCCCCAGAATATCATCCCATCCCTACCCCCATCACCCCCCAGAATATCATCCCATCCCTACCCCCATCACCCCCCAGAATATCATCCCATCCCTACCCCCATCACCCCCCAGAATATCATCCTATCCCTACCCCCATCACCCCCCAGAATATCATCCCATCCCTACCCCCATCACCCCCAGAATATCATCCCATCCCTACCCCCATCACCCCCAGAATATCATCCCATCCCTACCCTCATCACCCCCCAAAATATCATCCCATCCCTACCCCCATCACCCCCCAGAATAGCATCCCATCCCTACCCCCATCACCCCCCAGAATATCATCCCATCCCTACCCCCATCAACCCCCCAGAATATCATCCCATCCCTACCCCCATCACCCCCAGAATATCATCCCATCCCTACCCCCATCACCCCCCAAAATATCATCCCATCCCTACCCCCATCACCCCCCAGAATATCATCCCATTCCTACCCCCATCACCCCCCAGAATATCATCCCATCCCTACCCCCATCACCCCCCAGAATATCATCCCATCCCTACCCCCATCACCCCCAGAATATCATCCCATCCCTACCCCCATCACCCCCCAGAATATCATCCCATCCCTACCCCCATCACCCCCAGAATATCATCCCATCCCTACCCCCATCACCCCCAGAATATCATCCCATCCCTACCCCCATCACCCCCCAGAATATCATCCCATCCCTACCCCCATCACCCCCCAGAATATCATCCCATCCCTACCCCCATCACCCCCCAGAATATCATCCCATCCCTACCCCCATCACCCCCCAGAATATCATCCCATCCCTACCCCCATCACCCCCAGAATATCATCCCATCCCTACCCCCATCACCCCCAGAATATCATCCCATCCCTACCCCCATCACTCCCCAAAATATCATCCCATCCCTACCCCCATCACTCCCCAGAATATCATCCCATCCCTACCCCCATCAACCCCCCAGAATATCATCCCATCCCTACAACCATCACCCCCAAAATATCATCCCATCCCTACCCCCATCACTCCCCAGAATATCATCCCATCCCTACCCCCATCACCCCCAGAATATCATCCCATCCCTACCCCCATCAACCCCCCAGAATATCATCCCATCCCTACCCTCTTCACTCCCCAAAATATCATCCCATCCCTACCCCCATCACCCCCCAGAATATCATCCCATCCCTACCCCCATCACCCCCCAGAATATCATCCCATCCCTACCCCCATCACTCCCCAGAATATCATCCCATCCCTACCCCCATCACCCCCCAGAATATCATCCCATCCCTACCCCCATCACCCCCCAAAATATCATCCCATCCTTACCCCCATCACTCCCCAGAATATCATCCCATCCCTACCCCCATCACCCCCCAGAATATCATCCCATCCCTACCCCCATCACCCCCCAAAATATCATCCCATCCCTACCCCCATCACCCCCCAAATATCATCCCATCCCTACCCCCATCACCCCCAGAATATCATCCCATCCCTACCCCCATCACCCCCCAGAATATCATCCCATCCCTACCCCCATCACCCCCCAGAATATCATCCCATCCTTACCCCCATCACCCCCCAGAATATCATCCCATCCCTACCCCCATCACCCCCCAGAATATCATCCCATCCCTACCCCCATCACCCCCCAGAATATCATCCCATCCCTATCCCTATCACCCCCCAGAATATCATCCCATCCCTACCCCAATCACCCCCCAGAATATCATCCCATCCCTACCCCCATCACCCCCCAGAATATCATCCCATCCCTACCCCCATCACCCCCCAGAATATCATCCCATCCCTACCCCCATCACCCCCCAGAATATCATCCCATCCCTACCCCCATCACCCCCCAGAATATCATCCCATCCTTACCCCCATCACCCCCCAGAATATCATCCCATCCCTACAACCATCACCCCCAGAATATCATCCCATCCCTACCCTCATCACCCCCAGAATATCATCCCATCCCTACCCCCATCACTCCCCAGAATATCATCCCATCCCTACCCCCATCACCCCCAGAATATCATCCCATCCCTACCCCCATCACTCCCCAGAATATCATCCCATCCCTACCCCCATCAACCCCCCAGAATATCATCCCATCCCTACCCTCATCACCCCCCAAAATATCATCCCATCCCTACCCCCATCACCCCCCAGAATATCATCCCATCCCTACCCCCATCACCCCCCAGAATATCATCCCATCCCTACCCCCATCACTCCCCAGAATATCATCCCATCCCTACCCCCATCACCCCCCAGAATATCATCCCATCCCTACCCCCATCACCCCCCAGAATATCATCCCATCCTTACCCCCATCACTCCCCAGAATATCATCCCATCCCTACCCCCATCACCCCCAGAATATCATCCCATCCCTACCCCCATCACTCCCCAGAATATCATCCCATCCCTACCCCCATCAACCCCCCAGAATATCATCCCATCCCTACCCCCATCACCCCCCAGAATATCATCCCATCCTTACCCCCATCACTCCCCAGAATATCATCCCATCCCTACCCCCATCACCCCCCAGAATATCATCCCATCCTTACCCCCATCACCCCCCAGAATATCATCCCATCCTTACCCCCATCACCCCCCCAGAATATCATCCCATCCTTACCCCCATCACCCCCCAGAATATCATCCCATCCCTACCCCCATCACCCCCAGAATATCATCCCATCCCTACCCCCATCACCCCCAGAATATCATCCCTTCCCTACCCCCATCAACCCCCCAGAATATCATCCCATCCCTACCCCCATCACCCCCAGAATATCATCCCATCCCTACCCCCATCACCCCCCAGAATATCATCCCATCCCTACCCCCATCACCCCCCAGAATATCATCCCATTCCTACCCCCATCACCCCCCAGAATATCATCCCATCCCTACCCCCATCACCCCCCAGAATATCATCTCATCCCTACAACCATCACCCCCCAGAATATCATCCTATCCTTATCCCCATCACCCCCCAGAATATCATCCCATCCCTACCCCCATCACCCCCCAGAATATCATCCCATCCCTACCCCCATCACCCCCCAGAATATCATCCCATCCCTACCCCCATCACCCCCCAGAATATCATCCCATCCCTACCCCCATCACCCCCCAGAATATCATCCCATCCCTACCCCCATCACCCCCCAGAATATCATCCCATCCCTACCCCCATCACCCCCCAGAATATCATCCCATCCCTACCCCCATCACCCCCCAGAATATCATCCCATCCCTACCCCCATCACCCCCCAGAATATCATCCCATCCCTACCCCCATCACCCCCCAGAATATCATCCCATCCCTACCCCCATCACCCCCCAGAATATCATCCCATCCCTACCCCATCACCCCCCAGAATATCATCCCATCCCTACCCCCATCACCCCCCAGAATAGCATCCCATCCCTACCCCCATCACCCCCCAGAATAGCATCCCATCCCTACCCCCATCACCCCCCAGAATATCATCCCATCCCTACCGCCATCACCCCCCCAGAATATCATCCCATCCCTACCCCCATCACCCCCCAGAATATCATCCCATCCCTACCCCCATCACCCCCCAGAATATCATCCCATCCCTACCCCCATCACCCCCAGAATATCATCCCATCCCTACCCCCATCACCCCCCAGAATATCATCCCATCCCTACCCCTATCACCCCCCAGAATATCATCCCATCCCTACCCCCATCACCCCCCAGAATATCATCCCATCCCTACAACCATCACCCCCAGAATATCATCCCATCCCTACCCCCATCACTCCCCAGAATATCATCCCATCCCTACCCCCATCACCCCCAGAATATCATCCCATCCCTACCCCCATCACTCCCCAGAATATCATCCCATCCCTACCCCCATCAACCCCCCAGAATATCATCCCATCCCTACCCTCATCACCCCCCAAAATATCATCCCATCCCTACCCCCATCACCCCCCAGAATATCATCCCATCCCTACCCCCATCACCCCCCAGAATATCATCCCATCCCTACCCCCATCACTCCCCAGAATATCATCCCATCCCTACCCCCATCACCCCCCAGAATATCATCCCATCCTTACCCCCATCACCCCCCAGAATATCATCCCATCCCTACCCCCATCACCCCCCAGAATATCATCCCATCCTTACCCCCATCACTCCCCAGAATATCATCCCATCCCTACCCCCATCACCCCCAGAATATCATCCCATCCCTACCCCCATCACCCCCCAGAATATCATCCCATCCTTACCCCCATCACCCCCCAGAATATCATCCCATCCCTACCCCCATCACCCCCCAGAATATCATCCCATCCTTACCCCCATCACTCCCCAGAATATCATCCCATCCCTACCCCCATCACCCCCCAGAATATCATCTCATCCCTACCCCCATCACCCCCCAGAATATCATCCCATCCTTACCCCCATCACCCCCCAGAATATCATCCCATCCTTACCCCCATCACCCCCCAGAATATCATCTCATCCCTACCCCCATCACCCCCCAGAATATCATCCCATCCCTACCCCCATCACCCCCCAGAATATCATCCCATCCCTACCCCCATCACCCCCAGAATATCATCCCATCCTTACCCCCATCACTCCCCAGAATATCATCCCATTCCTACCCCCATCACCCCCCAGAATATCATCCCATCCCTACCCCCATCACCCCCCAGAATATCATCCCATCCCTACCCCCATCACCCCCAGAATATCATCCCATCCCTACCCCCATCACCCCCCAGAATATCATCCCATCCCTACCCCCATCACCCCTAGAATATCATCCCATCCCTACCCCCATCAACCCCCCAGAATATCATCCCATCCCTACCCTCTTCACTCCCCAAAATATCATCCCATCCCTACCCCCATCACCCCCCAGAATATCATCCCATCCCTACCCCCATCACCCCCCAGAATATCATCCCATCCCTACCCCCATCACTCCCCAGAATATCATCCCATCCCTACCCCCATCACCCCCCAGAATATCATCCCATCCCTACCCCCATCACCCCCCAAAATATCATCCCATCCTTACCCCCATCACTCCCCAGAATATCATCCCATCCCTAACCCCATCACCCCCCAGAATATCATCCCATCCCTACCCCCATCACCCCCCAAAATATCATCCCATCCCTACCCCCATCACCCCCCAAATATCATCCCATCCCTACCCCCATCACCCCCAGAATATCATCCCATCCCTACCCCCATCACCCCCCAGAATATCATCCCATCCCTACCCCCATCACCCCCCCAGAATATCATCCCATCCTTACCCCCATCACCCCCCAGAATATCATCCCATCCCTACCCCCATCACCCCCCAGAATATCATCCCATCCCTACCCCCATCACCCCCCAGAATATCATCCCATCCCTATCCCTATCACCCCCCAGAATATCATCCCATCCCTACCCCAATCACCCCCCAGAATATCATCCCATCCCTACCCCCATCACCCCCCAGAATATCATCCCATCCCTACCCCCATCACCCCCCAGAATATCATCCCATCCCTACCCCCATCACCCCCCAGAATATCATCCCATCCCTACGCCCATCACCCCCCAGAATATCATCCCATCCCTACCCCCATCACCCCCCAGAATATCATCCCATCCCTACAACCATCACCCCCAGAATATCATCCCATCCCTACCCCCATCACCCCCCAGAATATCATCTCATCCCTATCCCCATCACCCCCCAGAATATCATCCCATCCTTACCCCCATCACCCCCCAGAATATCATCCCATCCCTACAACCATCACCCCCAGAATATCATCCCATCCCTACCCCCATCACCCCCCAGAATATCATCCCATCCCTACCCCCATCACCCCCCAGAATATCATCCCATCCCTACGCCCATCACCCCCCAGAATATCATCCCATCCCTACCCCCATCACCCCCCAGAATATCATCCCATCCCTACAACCATCACCCCCAGAATATCATCCCATCCCTACCCCCATCACCCCCCAGAATATCATCCCATCCCTACCCCCATCACTCCCCAGAATATCATCCCATCCCTACCCCCATCACCCCCAGAATATCATCCCATCCCTACCCCCATCAACCCCCCAGAATATCATCCCATCCCTACCCTCATCACCCCCCAAAATATCATCCCATCCCTACCCCCATCACCCCCCAGAATATCATCCCATCCCTACCCCCATCACCCCCCAGAATATCATCCCATCCCTACCCCCATCACTCCCCAGAATATCATCCCATCCCTACCCCCATCACCCCCCAGAATATCATCCCATCCCTACCCCCATCACCCCCCAGAATATCATCCCATCCTTACCCCCATCACTCCCCAGAATATCATCCCATCCCTACCCCCATCACCCCCAGAATATCATCCCATCCCTACCCCCATCACTCCCCAGAATATCATCCCATCCCTACCCCCATCAACCCCCCAGAATATCATCCCATCCCTACCCCCATCACCCCCCAGAATATCATCCCATCCTTACCCCCATCACTCCCCAGAATATCATCCCATCCCTACCCCCATCACCCCCCAGAATATCATCCCATCCTTACCCCCATCACCCCCCAGAATATCATCCCATCCTTACCCCCATCACCCCCCCAGAATATCATCCCATCCTTACCCCCATCACCCCCCAGAATATCATCCCATCCCTACCCCCATCACCCCCAGAATATCATCCCATCCCTACCCCCATCACCCCCAGAATATCATCCCTTCCCTACCCCCATCAACCCCCCAGAATATCATCCCATCCCTACCCCCATCACCCCCAGAATATCATCCCATCCCTACCCCCATCACCCCCCAGAATATCATCCCATCCCTACCCCCATCACCCCCCAGAATATCATCCCATTCCTACCCCCATCACCCCCCAGAATATCATCCCATCCCTACCCCCATCACCCCCCAGAATATCATCTCATCCCTACAACCATCACCCCCCAGAATATCATCCCATCCCTACCCCCATCACCCCCCAGAATATCATCCCATCCCTACCCCCATCACCCCCAGAATATCATCCCATCCCTACCCCCATCACCCCCCAAAATATCATCCCATCCCTACCCCCATCACCCCCCAGAATATCATCCCATCCCTACCCCCATCACCCCCCAGAATATCATCCCATCCCTACCCCTATCACCCCCCAGAATATCATCCCATCCCTACCCCCATCACCCCCCAGAATATCATCCCATCCCTACCCCCATCACCCCCCAGAATATCATCCCATCCCTACAACCATCACCCCCAGAATATCATCCCATCCCTACCCCCATCACTCCCCAGAATATCATCCCATCCCTACCCCCATCACCCCCAGAATATCATCCCATCCCTACCCCCATCACTCCCCAGAATATCATCCCATCCCTACCCCCATCAACCCCCCAGAATATCATCCCATCCCTACCCTCATCACCCCCCAAAATATCATCCCATCCCTACCCCCATCACCCCCCAGAATATCATCCCATCCCTACCCCCATCACCCCCCAGAATATCATCCCATCCCTACCCTCATCACTCCCCAGAATATCATCCCATCCCTACCCCCATCACCCCCCAGAATATCATCCCATCCTTACCCCCATCACCCCCCAGAATATCATCCCATCCCTACCCCCATCACCCCCCAGAATATCATCCCATCCTTACCCCCATCACTCCCCAGAATATCATCCCATCCCTACCCCCATCACCCCCAGAATATCATCCCATCCCTACCCCCATCACCCCCCAGAATATCATCCCATCCTTACCCCCATCACCCCCCAGAATATCATCCCATCCCTACCCCCATCACCCCCCAGAATATCATCCCATCCTTACCCCCATCACTCCCCAGAATATCATCCCATCCCTACCCCCATCACCCCCCAGAATATCATCCCATCCTTACCCCCATCACCCCCCAGAATATCATCCCATCCTTACCCCCATCACCCCCCAGAATATCATCTCATCCCTACCCCCATCACCCCCCAGAATATCATCCCATCCCTACCCCCATCACCCCCCAGAATATCATCCCATCCCTACCCCCATCACCCCCAGAATATCATCCCATCCTTACCCCCATCACTCCCCAGAATATCATCCCATTCCTACCCCCATCACCCCCCAGAATATCATCCCATCCCTACCCCCATCACCCCCCAGAATATCATCCCATCCCTACCCCCATCACCCCCAGAATATAATCCCATCCCTACCCCCATCACCCCCCAGAATATCATCCCATCCCTACCCCCATCACCCCCCAGAATATCATCCCATCCCTACCCCCATCACCCCCCAGAATATCATCCTATCCCTACCCCCATCACCCCCCAGAATATCATCCCATCCCTACCCCCATCACCCCCAGAATATCATCCCATCCCTACCCCCATCACCCCCAGAATATCATCCCATCCCTACCCTCATCACCCCCCAAAATATCATCCCATCCCTACCCCGTTCACCCCCCAGAATATCATCCCATCCCTACCCCCATCACCCCCCAGAATATCATCCCATCCCTACCCCCATCAACCCCCCAGAATATCATCCCATCCCTACCCCCATCACCCCCAGAATATCATCCCATCCCTACCCCCATCACCCCCCAAAATATCATCCCATCCCTACCCCCATCACCCCCCAGAATATCATCCCATTCCTACCCCCATCACCCCCCAGAATATCATCCCATCCCTACCCCCATCACCCCCCAGAATATCATCTCATCCCTACAACCATCACCCCCCAGAATATCATCCCATCCCTATCCCCATCACCCCCCAGAATATCATCCCATCCCTACCCCCATCACCCCCCAGAATATCATCCCATCCCTACCCCCATCACCCCCCAGAATATCATCCCATCCCTACCCCCATCACCCCCCAGAATATCATCCCATCCCTACCCCCATCACCCCCCAGAATATCATCCCATCCCTACCCCCATCACCCCCCAGAATATCATCCCATCCCTACCCCCATCACCCCCCAGAATATCATCCCATCCCTACCCCATCACCCCCCAGAATATCATCCCATCCCTACCCCCATCACCCCCCAGAATAGCATCCCATCCCTACCCCCATCACCCCCCAGAATAGCATCCCATCCCTACCCCCATCACCCCCCAGAATATCATCCCATCCCTACCCCCATCACCCCCCCAGAATATCATCCCATCCCTACCCCCATCACCCCCCAGAATATCATCCCATCCCTACCCCCATCACCCCCAGAATATCATCCCATCCCTACCCCCATCACTCCCCAGAATATCATCCCATCCCTACCCCCATCAACCCCCCAGAATATCATCCCATCCCTACCCTCATCACCCCCCAAAATATCATCCCATCCCTACCCCCATCACCCCCCAGAATATCATCCCATCCCTACCCCCATCACTCCCCAGAATATCATCCCATCCCTACCCCCATCACCCCCCAGAATATCATCCCATCCTTACCCCCATCACCCCCCAGAATATCATCCCATCCCTACCCCCATCACCCCCCAGAATATCATCCCATCCTTACCCCCATCACTCCCCAGAATATCATCCCATCCCTACCCCCATCACCCCCAGAATATCATCCCATCCCTACCCCCATCACCCCCCAGAATATCATCCCATCCTTACCCCCATCACCCCCCAGAATATCATCCCATCCCTACCCCCATCACCCCCCAGAATATCATCCCATCCTTACCCCCATCACTCCCCAGAATATCATCCCATCCCTACCCCCATCACCCCCAGAATATCATCCCATCCCTACCCCCATCACCCCCAGAATATCATCCCATCCCTACCCCCATCACTCCCCAGAATATCATCCCATTCCTACCCCCATCACCCCCCAGAATATCATCCCATCCCTACCCCCATCACCCCCCAGAATATCATCCCATCCCTACCCCCATCACCCCCAGAATATCATCCCATCCCTACCCCCATCACCCCCCAGAATATCATCCCATCCCTACCCCCATCACCCCCCAGAATATCATCCCATCCCTACCCCCATCACCCCCCAGAATATCATCCTATCCCTACCCCCATCACCCCCCAGAATATCATCCCATCCCTACCCCCATCACCCCCAGAATATCATCCCATCCCTACCCCCATCACCCCCAGAATATCATCCCATCCCTACCCTCATCACCCCCCAAAATATCATCCCATCCCTACCCCGTTCACCCCCCAGAATATCATCCCATCCCTACCCCCATCACCCCCCAGAATATCATCCCATCCCTACCCCCATCAACCCCCCAGAATATCATCCCATCCCTACCCCCATCACCCCCAGAATATCATCCCATCCCTACCCCCATCACCCCCCAAAATATCATCCCATCCCTACCCCCATCACCCCCCAGAATATCATCCCATTCCTACCCCCATCACCCCCCAGAATATCATCCCATCCCTACCCCCATCACCCCCCAGAATATCATCTCATCCCTACAACCATCACCCCCCAGAATATCATCCCATCCCTATCCCCATCACCCCCCAGAATATCATCCCATCCCTACCCCCATCACCCCCCAGAATATCATCCCATCCCTACCCCCATCACCCCCCAGAATATCATCCCATCCCTACCCCCATCACCCCCCAGAATATCATCCCATCCCTACCCCCATCACCCCCCAGAATATCATCCCATCCCTACCCCCATCACCCCCCAGAATATCATCCCATCCCTACCCCATCACCCCCCAGAATATCATCCCATCCCTACCCCCATCACCCCCCAGAATAGCATCCCATCCCTACCCCCATCACCCCCCAGAATAGCATCCCATCCCTACCCCCATCACCCCCCAGAATATCATCCCATCCCTACCCCCATCACCCCCCCAGAATATCATCCCATCCCTACCCCCATCACCCCCCAGAATATCATCCCATCCCTACCCCCATCACCCCCCAGAATATCATCCCATCCCTACCCCCATCACCCCCAGAATATCATCCCATCCCTACCCCCATCACCCCCCAGAATATCATCCCATCCCTACCCCCATCACCCCCAGAATATCATCCCATCCCTACCCCCATCACCCCCCAGAATATCATCCCATCCCTACCCCCATCACCCCCCAGAATATCATCCCATCCCTACCCCCATCACCCCCCAGAATATCATCCCATCCCTACCCCCATCACCCCCCAGAATATCATCCCATCCCTACCCTCATCACCCCCCAAAATATCATCCCATCCCTACCCCCATCACCCCCCAGAATATCATCCCATTCCTACCCCCATCACCCCTCAGAATATCATCCCATCCCTACCCCCATCACCCCCCAAAATATCATCCCATACCTACCCCCATCACCCCCCCCCAGAATATCATCCCATCCCTACCCCCATCACCCCCAGAATATCATCCCATCCCTACCCTCATCACCCCCCAAAATATCATCCTATCCCTACCCCCATCACCCCCAGAATATCATCCCATCCCTACCCCCATCACCCCCAGAATATCATCCCATCCCTACCCCCATCACCCCCCAAAATATCATCCCATACCTACCCCCATCACCCCCCCCCAGAATATCATCCCATCCCTACCCCCATCACCCCCAGAATATCATCCCATCCCTACCCTCATCACCCCCCAAAATATCATCCTATCCCTACCCCCATCACCCCCAGAATATCATCCCATCCCTACCCTCATCACCCCCCAAAATATCATCCCATCCCTACCCCCATCACCCCCCAGAATATCATCCCATCCCTACCCCCATCACCCCCCAGAATATCATCCCATCCCTATCCCCATCACCCCCCAGAATATCATCCCATCCCTACCCCCATCACCCCCCAGAATATCATCCCATCCTTACCCCCATCACCCCCAGAATATCATCCCATCCCTACCCCCATCACCCCCCAGAATATCATCCCATCCCTACCCCCATCACCCCCCAAAATATCATCCCATCCCTACCCCCATCACCCCCCAGAATAGCATCCCATCCCTATCCCCATCACCCCCCAGAATATCATCCCATCCTTACCCCCATCACCCCCCAGAATATCATCCCATCCCTACCCCCATCACCCCCAGAATATCATCTCATCCCTACCCCCATCACCCCCCAGAATATCATCTCATCCCTACAACCATCACCCCCCAGAATATCATCCCATCCCTACCCCCATCACCCCCCAGAATATCATCCCATCCCTACCCCCATCACCCCCCAGAATATCATCCCATCCCTACCCCCATCACCCCCCAGAATATCATCTCATCCCTACAACCATCACCCCCCAGAATATCATCCCATCCCTATCCCCATCACCCCCCAAAATATCATCCCATCCCTACCCCCATCACTCCCCAGAATATCATCCCATCCCTATCCCCATCACCCCCCAGAATATCATCCCATCCTTTCCCCCATCACCCCCCAAAATATCATCCCATCCCTACCCCCATCACCCCCCAAATATCATCCCATCCCTACCCCCATCACCCCCAGAATATCATCCCATCCCTACCCCCATCACCCCCCAAAATATCATCCCATCCCTACCCCCATCACCCCCCAGAATATCATCCCATCCCTACCCCCATCACCCCCCAGAATATCATCTCATCCTTACCCCCATCACCCCCAGAATATCATCCCATCCCTACCCCCATCACCCCCCAGAATATCATCCCATCCCTATCCCCATCACCCCCCAGAATATCATCCCATCCCTACCCCCATCACCCCCCAGAATATCATCCCATCCCTACCCCCATCACCCCCCAGAATATCATCCCATCCCTACCCCCATCACCCCCAGAATATCAATCCATTCCTACCCCTATCCCTACCCCCCCCCCCCAGAATATCATCCCATCCCTACCCCCATCACCCCCAGAATATAATCCATTCCTACCCCCGTCACCCCCCCCCAGAATATCATCCCATCCCTACCCCCCATCCCCAGGTCTTGAAGAAGGTCCTGGGGGGTTTCTATATTTGCATGCTCGTGTCTAATGGAGAGGTGAGCAAGACAGCCAGGCAACTAGCATTTTCAGGAACATTTTTTTTCCTATACGGACCCATTCACATTATAGTGTTGCAGCAAAGCACCTCGTTTGTGTTGGTGTAAAGCAGTGCCATTAATTCTGAAGGGCACCCCAACGAAACTTGGCAGTGAACATGTTTTGCACTGTTAGAAATTCTACATACACTTTTTTTTCGTGAATTCTGGTGCATTAGGAAGCCCATCCAAATGAATGGGTTATCTAAGATAATGCAGATTAACGCGCGGCGTAATGCACAACATGCAACAGCACACCACAATGGCGTGAATGGGCTTTAAATGTTTGTTTATCAGCCTGACACCTGGTGGAGGAATTTGGCAGTGCAGTTTGGCTACTAGCCGTGACCTGGGCACTGGTGGAGGTTGGTGTCAATCTCATACTAGACTTGCCTCCCCATCTATTCACCAATCATCTATTAAAATATTGATTAACTGCAACGCACATGGTATCAATTAACGCAATCTATCAGAAACATACTATCAAACAATGATTTAATCGATCAGTATTACAAGTGATTGTCTGACACACATGTAGAAATTATAAACGATCAATAAAATTCCACCATGCCCAACTAATCTACGAAATTGATCCAAAGCTCACAAAATCAATCGACCAGCGGGTTTGTGCTTTACAAATCTTATTCAGTTTGGTCATTTCATGGTGGCATACGTGGAACAATTTTGCATACAACTGTACTTTTGTAATCGAGCGACTGTTTAGGAGAAATATACCATCAGAAGAATGTAAAAGATTGTTTGATGTGTTCTATATAGGTAATGATCATATGGATCTATCTACTTTCCTATGATTGGGATTGCCCTCAAGACCGATTAGAATGATATTAATTACATTGACCGTTTTTGCTCAAAATTTTTGAGGGGGCGCAAACAAACTGAAAAAAAAACATCAATTGCAGCCACTGTGCCCATCAAATGCAGCCAATGTGCCCATCAAACACAGCCACTGTGCCCATCAAACGCAGCCATCAAATGCAGCCACTGTGCCCATCAAACACAGCCACTGTGCCCATCAAATGCAGCCACTGTGCCCATCAAACACAGCCACTGTGCCCATCAAACGCAGCCATCAAATGCAGCCACTGTGCCCATCAAACACAGCCACTGTGCCCATCAAATGCAGCCACTGTGCCCATCAAACAGAGCCACTGTGCCCATCAAACGCAGCCATCAAATGCAGCCACTGTGCCCATCAAACACAGCCACTGTGCCCATCAAATGCAGCCACTGTGCCCATCAAATGCAGCCACTGTGCCCATAAAACACAGCCACTGTGCCCATCAAATGCAGCCACTGTGCCCATCAAACACAGCCACTGTGCCCATCAAATGCAGCCACTGTGCCCATCAAACACAGCCACTGTGCCCATCAAACGCAGCCATCAAATGCAGCCACTGTGCCCATCAAACGCAGCCATCAAATGCAGCCACTGTGCCCATCAAACCCAGCCATCAAATGCAGCCACTGTGCCATCAAACATAGCTAGTGTACCCATCAATTGCTGCCAGTGTGCCCATCAATTGCTGCCAGTGTGCCCATCAATTGCTGCCAGTGTGCCCCATCAATTGCTGCCAGTGTGCCCCATCAATTGCTGCCAGTGTGCCCATCAATTGCCGCTACTGTGCCCCATCAAATGCTGCCAGTGTGCATCGCCCAAGAGTCGGGACTTACCTGTCTCGCAGCGGGTCACGGTGGCGTCCTCCACGTCCACGCTCCTCGATGTCTCCGGACCTCTCTATTAGGCGTCCAATCACAGCGCCTGTTGTTTCAGCCAATCAGGTGACAGGTAACCAGACCCGAGCACCTGATTGGCTGAGAGGAGGGTCAGTGTTAGGAAAGCGATTTATTTGCCACTTCAGTGCGCAGTGGCTTCAGTGCGCATGCGCCGATGACATCGGCGCAAGCATATATGGTAAATATCCCCTAAATCGTGCAGGTTTAGGAGATATTTCCAGTACCTACAGGTAAGCCTTATTATAGGCTTGCCTGAAGGTTAGGCCTAATGCACACTGGACGTTATAATAACGTTATAAAAACGCCAGTAGCTTTGCAGTGAGTTTTTCAACTTTTTTTCAACGTTTTTCAACGGTTTTGCAATAGCGTTTTTTAGCGTTTTTCCGCATTAGCATTTTAGAGGGTTTCTTTTGTTTATGAAAAATAATTTATTTATTTTTTTTTTTTTTATGGATCAAAAATGTTAAAAAACGCTGGTAAGTGAGGTTTTTGAGCGTTTTTCGGCGTGTATCTGCATTTATAAGCGTTAGAGCTTAGCGTTATAACTGAAAAACGTCTCTCAGAACCCACTGGTTTTGTTTTTGTTTTTTTTACTGCTCAAAAACGCCACTGCCCAAAACTGCTGATAACAGGCTATGTGTGCATGGACACATAGGATAACATGGTGGAGAGTTTAATTACTGTAGAAAAAAAAACGTCTACAGCCAAAAACAGCTGCTAGTAAAAACGTCAAAAAACATCCAATGTGCATGAGGCCTAAAAGTGGCGTAAGTAGGTTTATAACCACTTTAACTGATACCATAAATACTCGAGTATAAGTCGACCCGAATATAAGCCGAGGCACCTAATTTTACCACAAAAAATTGGGAAAACGTATTGACTCGAGTATAAGCCTAGGGTGAAAAATGCGCAGCTACTGTAAGTGGAAGAGAGGGTCAACAATGCCCATTTGCAGCCTCACTGTGCCCATTTGCAGCCTCACTGTGCCCATTTGCAGCCTCACTGTGCCCATTTGCAGCCTCACTGTGCCCTTTTGCAGCCTCACTGTGCCCATTTGCAGCCTCACTGTGCCCTTTTGCAGCCTCACTGTGCCCTTTTGCAGCTATAGGTCCCCCGAACTTCAAACTCGGTAGTTAAGGGTTCCTAGATCTCCCCTAGCTGCAGCTAAAATTTGGGGTCTCTGGACCCAAAGGGTCCCCGAAATGACATTGCTGCAGATGGACACACTTTACCGACTTTGGGGACCCATATCCTGGGGCCACTTAGAGCTAGGAACCCCAAATTTGGTGTGCAAACCCAGTGGAACTAGCACTACAACATATCCAAAGCTGGGATTCCTAGCTCCAAATGGCCTTGAGATACGGGGCCCCAAATTCGGTTCAGAAAATGTCAAGCACTTTTCTGCAGCATAGAATTACATTTTCTGAACCGACTTTGGGGCCCCGTATCTCAAGGCCATTTGGAGCTAGGAATCCCAGCTTTGGGTATGTTGTAGTGCTAGTTCCACTGGGTTTCCACACCAAATTTGGGGTTCGGGGCCCCAAAGTCGTTTGGGAAAATGTCATTCTTTGCACCAGAAAAGTGCTTGACTCGAGTATAAGCCGAGGGGGGCACTTTGAGCACAAAAAAAATGCGCTGAACTCGGCTTATACTCGAGTATATACGGTATATAACCAATTAATCCATATAGAAGATCTACTATGAAATATAGAAAAATAAAATAAAATAATAACAAAGAAAACAGAGATAAAATAAAATAAAGAAAAGTCTACTATAAAGGAATAATTTGTTAATGTGATTAAAACTGCAAGATACTGTATTAGGTACAAAGACATAATAGCAATGCAGTAAAAGGAAACTTTGGCGAGAGGGTCAGATACACGCTTTGGAAATGTTCCCCTTTCTGTTTGTTTGATGTTTTGTAAATTGGAGATTTTATATAGAGGTTCCTAAACCGTGTAAATATTGATTACATCAATATTTGTATATATGTATTTGCCAAACATGACTGCATCCGGTATAGATTATTATGTAACTAGACAGCTCGGGGGCCCCATAGGGGGTGCATGGTGTTGTTGGCACTCATTGAAAAAAAATGTTGTAGTTTCCCACTGGCCTGGATTGTACCTGTTTGTCCTGAATGAGAAGGAATCTGATTTCATTATCCAATCAGCTTTGTTATTATGCAAATAAAACACTGAAGGTTAAATCGGATTATTCCTTCATAGCGTTAATTAGATAATTCGATAATGAGGCTATTATCAATGAATGATGAGATCTTTCTCTTCCCAGATCAGACAAAAGGTTCTAGAGGTTCTAGAGTCGACCCTAAAGATGGCCATACATTAGTACTGTCGATTTCCAAACTAACAAAAAATTCTCAGTACGTTCCATGGCTTAATGAATGTCATTCGAAAGAACTTGAACATTTCATTGCTTTTAACATTTGATGTTGGAGTTACATGGTTACATAAATTGTAATATTTCACCACTTGCCGACTGCTGCACGCCGATATACATCGGCACAATGGCAGCGGTGTGCAAATGGGCGTACCTGTACGTCCCCTTTAAGAGGCGGGGATAGCAGGCGCACGTGCCGCGTACAGCATGACCGTGGACTTGATGTCCGCCGGTCTCCCGGCGATCGTGTCACGGAGCCGCAGAACGGGGAAGTGCCTAAACAAGGCATTTCCCCGTTCTGCCTTGTGTCATGACAGAGATCACCGCTCCCTGTCATCGAGAGCGGTGATCGCTGTCATGTGAGTTGAAGCCCAACCCCCCCCCCACACAGTTAGAATCACTCTCTAGGACACACTTAACCCCTTCATCGCCCCCTAGTGTTTAACCCCTTCCCTGCCAGTCACATTTTCACAGTAATCAGCGCATTTTTACAGCACTGATCGCTGTATAAATGACAATGGTCTCAAAGTAGTGTCAAAAGTGTCCGATGTGTCCGCCATAATGTCGCAGTCCCGATAAAAATCGCAGATCTCCGCCATTACTAAAAAAAAAAAAAAAAAGAATAATAAAAATGCCATAAAACTTTCCCCTATTTTGTAGACGCTATAACTTGCGCAAAGCAATCAATATACGTTTATTATTTTTTTTACCAAAAATATGTAGAAGAATACATATCGGCCTAAACTTTTTTTTATATATTTTTGGGGGATATTTATTATAGGAAAAAGTAAAAAAATATTGCGTTTTTTTTCCAAAGTCGTCGCTCTTTTTTTTGTTTATAGCGCAAAAAAAAAAAAAAAACACAGAGGTGATCAAATACCACGAAAAGAAAGCTCTATTTGGGGGAAAAAAAGGACGTCAGTTTTGTTTGGGTGCAACGTCTCACGACCGCGCAATTGTCAGTTAAAGCGACACAGTGCCCGATTCGCAAAAAGTGCTCTGGTCAGGAAGCGGGTAAATTCTTCCGGGCTGAAGCGATTAATAAAGACAACAGTTTATTCATTGTGTGTGTTTATGTCACCATAATTCCCTTTATCCCTGTATGTTGTGTTTGCTAGGATGCCCATGTAAACATTTTTTTTAAATTATCAACACTCCCCACTATCACCACCAACTGTGGATGGAAGCTCCACATGCTTACCGCTCTCACAGTAAAGAACCCTTTACTCAGTTTTAAGGATAAACCACTTCTCATCCAATCTCACCGAATGGCCATTTGTCTTCCTAAGTGACCTGAGAATGAATAGGTTCCCCCCCTATGCTGGAATCACTGTTTAACTATTTGTATATTGTGATCATATCTCCTCTTATGTGTCTCTTCTCCAGGGAGAATAAGTTTAATTCTTCTTCATAACTGAGGTCCTCCAGCCCAGTGGTCCTCAACCCTGTCCTCAAGTTCCCCCAACAGGCCATGTTTTGGGAATTTCTCTTAGATAAATAAGCTGTCCAAAATACCAAGCCCATACCTCCCAACTGTCCCTGATTTCGAGGGACTGTCCCTGATTTGGAGCAATGTCCCTCTGTCCCTCTTTCCTCCTCATTCCTCCTCATTTGTCCCTCATTTTGGTCTGATCCATATAGTTGTATATAAAATGCACTTTTTATCTTTCAAAAAGTGTTTCCCAGTGCTAAACCTTTGATCCTAATTCTAAGCAGCTTCAGCAGGTGCGAATATCACCTAGTGTAAAATTCCTGGCAATTCTTGCACCCGGGGAGCCGGAGGTGGCATCTACCAGCCGACCAAAGAAGTGAATGGCTGTACGCACTTGGGTCTGCATTTGCCTGTGCGTGTGCATACAGTGGAACCTTTGTTAATGAGTATTGCGGTTAACTAGCAACTTTTTTTTAAAAATCCTGGCTCGGGTTTGCGAGTGTTGTCTCGCAAAACAAGCAGAATTCAAGCTAATGTGGTGTGCAGTACCGCATTTGGCCAGAGGTGCGGGGGGGCGCCGGCGACACTCGGAATGGTTCGGAGCCATTCGGAAATACTCGGAAACACTCGGAAACACTCCGTTCCCGAGTCTTTCCGAGCCTTTCCGAGGGTTTCCGAGTTCAGCCGAGCTGTCCCCGAGTATTGTCTCGCAAAACGAGTAGAATTCAAGCTAATGTGGTGTGCAGTATCGCATTTGGCCAGAGGTGCGGGGGCGACACTCGGAATGGTTCGGAGCCATTCGGAAATGCTCGGAAACACTCGGTTCCCAAATGTTTCCGAGCCTTTCCAAGTTCAGCCGAGCTGTCCAAGAGTATTGTCTCGCAAAATGAGCAGAATTCAAGCTAATGTGGTGTGCAGTACCGCATTTGACCAGAGGTGCAGGGGGCGCCGGCGACACTCGGAACACTTCGGAGCCGTTCGGAAATACTCGGAAACACTAGGAAATGCTCCGTTCCCGAGTCTTTCCGAGCCTTTCCGAGGGTTTCCGAGTTCAGTCGAGCTGTCCCTGAGTATTGTCTCGCAAAACGAGCAGAATTCAAGCTAATGTGGTGTGCAGTACCGCATTTGGCCAGAGGTGCGGGGGGCGCCGTCGACACTCGGAACGGTTCGGAGCCATTCGGAAATACTCGGAAACACTCGGAAACACTCCTTTCCCGAGTCTTTCCGAGCCTTTCCGAGGGTTTCCGAGTTCAGCCGAGCTGTCCCCGAGTATTGTCTTGCAAAACGAGTAGAATTCAAGCTAATGTGGTGTGCAGTACCGCATTTGGCCAGAGGTGCGGGGGGCGCCAGCGACACTCGGAACACTTCGGAGCCGTTCGGAAATACTCGGAAACACTAGGAAATGCTCCGTTCCCGAGTCTTTCCGAGCCTTTCCGAGGGTTTCCGAGTTCAGTCCAGCTGTCCCTGAGTATTGTCTCGCAAAACGAGCAGAATTCAAGCTAATGTGGTGTGCAGTACCGCATTTGGCCAGAGGTGCGGGGGCGCTGGCAACACTCAAAAGGGTTCGGAGCCGTTCGGAAATACTCAGAAACACTCGGAAATA
Organism: Aquarana catesbeiana; assembly: GCF_042186555.1. Taxonomy (NCBI): domain Eukaryota; kingdom Metazoa; phylum Chordata; class Amphibia; order Anura; family Ranidae; genus Aquarana; species Aquarana catesbeiana. Next base: position 25,574,625 of record NC_133330.1, on the reverse strand, counting down.
CTCCATTCCCGAGTCTTTCCGAGGGTTTTCGAGTTCAGCAGAGCTGCCCCCGATTATTTCCGAGGGGCGCCCCCCCCCAAACCTCTGGCCACATGCGGTATTGCATGTAATAAAAGTCAATGCGGAATGAATTATCTTCCTTTCCATTGACTTCTATGGGGAAACTCGCTTTAATATGCGAGTGCTTTGGATTACAAGCATTCTCCTGGAACGGATTTTGCTCGTAATCCAAGGTTCCACTGTATTACGTATTTCCCGAACGTCTTTGTGGATTACGTCATATATACATGTGGAGGTAAATGCGGATGCAAAACAGCATTAGTAGTTACACAAAAGCAAGCTTGTACAGCCTTTGCATTTCTATGGCTAGCTTTACTAGCCGCCTGCGGCTCCCTGGGGATTTTCTGCAAGAAGACATCTGCACCTCCAAACGTCCATGGTGCGTGTACACTAATCATTTTCTGCTGCGATGACTAAAGACGCTCCCCCACACATTACCACCTCACTCAGCAATGTGCTAATTTCATCCAGTAAATATTGTTACTGTGCTAAAATCTTAATCTGCTCAGTTTACTCAAATTTCAAGTTCTATACAAGCCTGACGTGTCACAACATTGTCAGCAGAACAGGAAATGGGGGGAAATCTTCCAATGGGGACACAGGTTTCAGTGACAACTTGTCTTAAGCCTCGTACACACGGTTCGATTGTCGTACGACGAGCGTCTGATTTTTGTCAAAAGGGCGTGTGCCAGGATTTTGTCCGGCATACTAACCATCCGCAAATTGTCGTTCGACAATCACAAACGTAGTGACGTACTACGAGAGTATAGAGAGGAAGTTCATTTCTTAAGCGCCACCCTTTGGGCCCCTTCTGCTAATTTCGTGTTAGTAGAAGTTTGGTGAGCGTTGATTCGCGATTTTCAGATCGTTCTCGATCTTCAAATGACAGTTTGGGAGTCGGCAGCTACATTAAAAACAACACAATGGAAAATGAACAAGGGACACCAACATAGTTGTATCTTTGATCTTAAAAACTACGGGATAACAATGTTGTGGTAACTTCCCCAAAAAAATAAAATAACAACCATACAGTAATGGTAACATCATAACCTCCCAATTTTTTGATATGGGAATGGGGGACACCTATCAGCAAAAGTATGCAGGCATAGGACACACCCCTTGCCACGCCCCCTTAAAGGGGTATTGTACAAAAAACAAGATTGGTTAAACCCACAAATGCTTTTTTTACCACTACTATTCCTTTATATTGGCTTTTGGAATTTACAAATGTAGCAATTTAGAAATCGAATGAAAGGTTTAGCGCTGGAAAACACTTTTTGATAGATAAAAAGTGCATTTTATATACAACTATATAGATCAGACCAAAATGAGGGACAAATGAGGAGGAATAAGGGACAGAGGGACATTGCTCCAAATCAGAGACAATCCCTCGAAATCAGGGACAGTTGGGAGCTATGCAATATTATTTATATCACTACAAAACAAATGCCTTTTAATTACCTGCCGCCCAATCTATAGCCGAAAGACGGGCCTTAATTGCTGGGAGGGCGTCCTCCTGAGCAAGCGCTGTCTGCGCACTCTGTGATCACGGAGTCTATGAGACTGAGCTGTCAGCCAATGACGGCTGATCACGTGATGTAAACAGAAGCTCAGTAATCAATATTTTTTTTTCCTCACACTGTCAGCATGAGGGGAAAAAAAAGCCGATCACCGGCTTTTGCCAGAGGGACATCGGTCCCTCACACAGAAAGCCGTCGCTGCATTTTCTGTGCCCACCAATGTCACCTACCAGTGCCCACAGTGCCACCTATTAATGCCCACCAGTGCTGCCAATCAATGCCCATCAGTGTCTCATAATCAATGCCACAGATCAGTGTTGCCTATCAGTGCCACCTATCAGTGCCGCTTATCAGTGCCACCTATCATGCCCATCAGTGCCACCTATCAGTGCCGCTTATCAGTGCCACCTATCAGTGCCCTTCAGTGCCACCCATCAGTGCCAACCATCAGTGCCCATCAGTGCCAACCATCAGTGCCACCCATAAGTGCCACCTCTCAGTGCCACCTATCAGTCCTGCCTCATCAGTGCTTATCAGTGCCACCTATTAGTGCCGCCTTATCAGTGCCTATCAGTGCCCATCAGTGCCGCCTATCAGTGCCCATCAGTGCCGCATCATCAGCGCACATCAGTGAAGGAGAAAAATTACCTGCTTTCACAATTTTATAACAAACTTTTTCAAAATGTTAAACTAAATTAACTTAATATTATTTATATTACTATTATTTATTTATTACATCTATTTTTTTGTACTTAGTATTATTTATATTATGTGTTATGTATTTTTTTTATATGTATTTATTGCATCTAATTTTTATTGCTAATTATTATTTATGTTGCCATTTTTTTTTATTTATTTATTGCATCTATTTTTACTATTACTTATTATTATTTATTTTGCAATTTTTTTTATTTATTTATTGCATCAATTTTTTTGTACTTAACATTATTTATATTAGTGTTATTTATTTATTTATACGTATTTATTGCATCTAAGTTTTATTGCTTATTATTATTTATGTTGCTATTATTTATTAATATTTATTTTTTGCATCTATTTTTGTTCTTACTTATTATTATTTATTTTGCTATTTTTTTATTTATTTATTTATTGCATCTATTTTTTAGTACTTATTATAATTTATATTAGTGTTATTTATTTATTTATACATATTTATTGCATTTAATCTTTACGTATTTATTGCATCTAATCTTTTTTTATAATGTTACATATTATAATGTATATATATATTCTTTTTGTTTATTGCATCTATTTTTTGTATAACTTACTATTATTTATATAACTTTTTTTTATTTTTTTGTTTAATTATTTTATGTTTTTTGTTGTTATGTAATATTATTTATAATACTACTCTTTATTTTTTTTTTTTATTTATTGCATCTATTTTTTAGTACTTATTATTATTTATATTAGTGTTATTTATTTATTAATTTATACGTACATCTAATCTTTATTGATTATTATTATTTATGTTGCTATTATTCATTTTTATGTATTTATTGCATCTAATCTTTATGGCTTATTATTATTTATGTTGCTATTATTTATTCTTATTTATGTATTGCATCTATTTTTTGTCTTACTTAGTATTATTTATGTTAGTGTTTTTAATTTTTATTTATTGCATCTATTTTTTTATAACTTTTTTGTATTGAATTTACTTTATTATATATTAATATTATATTATTATATTTTTTTATTACTTATTTTATATATATATATATATATATATATATATATATATATATATATATATATTATTGGATCTACTTTTTTATAACTTAATATTATTTATATTACTCCCTTCTAGATTGTAAGCTCTGATTCCACCCAGTATTGAATTGTATTGTAATTGTACTGTCTGCCCTAATGTTGTAAAGCACTGCGTAAACTGTCGGCGCAATATAAATCCTGAATAATAATAATAATAATTACTATTATTTATTTTTATGTATTTCATTATTGTTATTGTTATTATTATTATTTATATTAGTGTTATTTATCCTCTATTGCATATATTTGCATCTATTTTTTTAATTGCATCTATTTTTTCTTGTTTATAACACATTTTAGAATTTATCTTTTTAGTTGTAAAGGTGAAGGCAATTTGTTTTCATTATTGTTATTGTTATTATTATTATTTATATTGGTGTTATGTATCCTCTATTGCATCTATTTTTTTAATTGCATCTATATGCATCTATTTTTTCTTATTTATAATACATTTTAGAATTTATCTTTTTAGTTGTAAAGGTGAAGGCAATTTTTTTTTTCATTTCATTGGCAATGTCCTATTAAATAGCATTTCCCATTTTAAATAGTCATTCTAACTCATCCAGCAACTAGCGGCAATGCCTTGTAAGGGAGGATTATGGCGCTATAGACAAGATCGTATTCATCCATGCAGCCAGCCAGCCTCCAGCCAATCACTGTCCAGGACCGCTCTCCGTGCCACCAAGCCGATGTTTTGGCACACAGATCTGTCTGACGTGCGGAGAATTTTCTTCTGCCTTTTCCTCACCTTTCTGGATGCTCAGAGACCAGATCTTCTCCCGCAATCTGTCAGCTCTGAACTAAGCGTCTCCGTCAGTAAAACGCCAGACTCGTGTCTCAGATAATGCAGCCTATCAATTCACTGCCAGCTAGTGATATGGCTGCTGCATGAGCTTCGCTGAATCCCAGCCAACAAAAAAAAAAAGGCTTGCTGCAGTAGGCCATCGGTGACAGGTCCACTTTAAAGGGTTAGGCCACCCAACATCATCACTGTGCTGTACATAACCTGTGCAAAGTACAGGCCCCACCCACCATACAGGCTGCCTGCAGAAAACTACAGAAGGGGGTGGAGACAAGACCAGTCACCCTGCACAAGGAGAGAGGGCAGCAGTGAACGGTCTTTATTACAGGCAAAGTGCAGGAGACAAAGGAGATCAAAAAGAAAAAAAACAACAACACACATGACTTGCATTCATAGGTTTGCTTTAAAACCACTTGCCCACGGTATATATATATATATATATATATATATATATATATATATATATATATATATATATATATATATATATATATATATATATATCGATTCGTCGTTTGATAAAAGTGATCCCATCGACATATTCGCCGCGGGATCACTTTTAGAGGTGGCGGGAGAGGTTTTGTTTATTTATTGCATCTGTTTTTATATTGCTTATTATTATTTATATTGCTATTATTTATTTATTGCATCTGTTTTGAATAACTTTTTTTTAATCATTATTATTACTGATTATGATTTATTTTGCTATTTTTTTATTTTTTTATTACATCCATTTTTTTATAGAGTGTATCAAAATCCCTCCTGAGATGTCTGCAAACCTGGCCACCAACTACAAGAAACGTCTGACCTCTATGCTTGCCAAGGGTTTCTCCACCAACTACTAAGTCATGTTTTGCTTGGGGATCCAATACTTATTTTACTCACTTATTTTACTCACTGAACTTAATTTATAACATTTGTATCATTTGTTTTTTTTCTGGATTTTTGGTTGATATTCTGTCTCTATCATTTAAAATATATAAAAAATGTCTTTATTTGTATATTAGATTAGCATATAGACATGCATAATATGTTATATTTGATGTTGGTAAAGTATATGCCTTTCTTCCTCTTAAACTAGTAATAAAAATATTAAATATGAAAAAAAAAAAAAAAAAAAAAATCTTAGTAAGTGGGCAAACTTATAAAGTCTGCAGGGGATCAGATCATTATTTTACCCCACTGTATATTTAATAACCGCTTCAGCCCCGGAAGATTTGGCTGCTAAATGACCGGGCCATTTTTTTGCGATCCGGCACTGCGTTGCCTTAACTGACAATCGCGCGGTCGTGCGACGCTGCACCCAAACAAAATTGACGTCCTTTTTTTCTCACAAATAGAGCTTTCTTTTGGTAGTATTTGATCATCTCTGCAGTTTTTATTTTTTGCGCTATAAACAAAAAAAGAGCGACAATTTTGAAAAAAGACACAATATTTCGTACTTTTTGCTATAATAAATATCCCCATTTTTTTTTTTTTTTTTTTTAAAAAGCACATTTTTTTCTCAGTTTAGGCCGATATGTATTCTTCTGCATATATTTGGTAATAAAAATCGCAACAAGTGTTTATTGATTGGTTTGCGCAAAAGTTATAGCATCTACAAAATAGGGGATATATTTATAGCATTTTTATTATTATTAAATAGGGGATAGATTTATAGCATTTTTATTATTATTAAATAGGGCATAGATTTATAGCATTTTTATTATTATTTTTGCTAATAAAAATCGCAACAAGCGTATATTGATTGGTTTGCGCAAAAGTTATAGCGTCTACAAAATAGGGGATATATTTATAGCATTTTTATTGTTTTTATTTTTTTTTTACTAGTGATGGCGGCGATCTACGATTTTTATCGGGACTGCGACATTATGGCGGACACATCGGACACTTTTGACACATTTTTGGGACCATTGGCATCTATACAGCGATCAGTGCTATAAAAATGCACTGATTACTGTAAAAATGTTGCTGGCAGGGAAGGGGTTAACACTAGGGGGGCGATCAAGGGGTTAACTGTGTTCCCTCTCTAACTGAAGGGGGGGGAGGGGACTGTCTAGGGGAGATGACAGATCGCTGTTCATACTTTGTATGAACACACGATCAGTCTCTTCTCCCCTCAGAGAACCGGGATCTGTGTGTTTACACAGATTCTCGGTGTGTCACGAGTGATCGCGGGAGCGTGGCGGGTCGCGATCACTCGCATCGGCTCCTGGGGCGAGCAGCGGGGCGAATCGACGTAACATAGGGTCATAGGGCGAAGCGACGTAACATAACGTCGTTTCGCCCAGCCGTGCCATTCTGCCGCAGTGAAACTGCGGCGGCTGGTCGGCAAGTGGTTAAAAAAAAACGCTCTAGTCCCCCTTTTCCAGAAGGCAGGGGATTATAGGACACCATTGGACCAGAACCTGAGGCCTGGCTGAAACGCGTCGACGACACGGATACATTCCCTCAGTGTAATGGGCAGCCGTTCAAAGGAGCAATGACGAGTCGACAACAGAAGGAAAGACCTTGAAATGCACAACACCAGAAATTGGCATCCCAGAGCCATTCATGAGCGCCGGCGACAGCATGTGAAATGTTTATGTGTGCGCGGGCTCCGCTGGCTTTGTGCACTTCTCATGCTGCTAATTGAGTGCTGTTAAGGATGAAGATTCAATGACTGGAGCCAAATGTGTGCGACTTGAATGGCGGGTAATAGCGGCGGTGGAATCCATCATTGTTCAGCCCCTGACGCTCGCGTTTAGGCTGCAATCCCTTTCAATTGCCGAGGGGGAAGTCCCAGCGGAGTTCGCTTTCTACACGGGTTGGAACAGACCGAACAATATGAAATGCGCGGCTCACGTCAATACACTTTTTTTTTCTTTTTTTTTTTTTTTGCCTAATTGTTTCCTCCAAAGCACAAAAACGGCTCGATTCCGATTCTCTGCGAAGTGAGGCTTTATTATAGTGTGAAGGTTTGTAACCCCCGTCCACCATCCCCAGCGAGTCTGTAATAATAAAATAAAGACGAAATAAAATTGTCAGTGATAAAAATGTAATATGGAAAAATATGGATCTTCCCCCCCCCCCCGGTTCTTCGGCATCAGGGATAACAATATGTTTAGCAAATGAAATCTCAGGCAGATATAAAAAAGACACAAATGAATGCAGCTCCCTATTCATTATTACACAATACAAATCTACTGCTTTCATTGTAAGCGATGTAACAACCTGGATTTGACTTGATATCAGCCTCACGCAGTCATATCGTAAAGCAGAGGTCAGACTGGGAGAGGGAGAAGCGGCAGTGGGAAGTCAATCAATTATGCAGCAGTGCTCATGACGTGCTAACAAGAAGTCCTGTAATTAAAGTGGTTGTAAACCCACTCTGAAAAGAAAAAAAACAAAAAAAAAAAAAACTAACACCTGCAAAACAAAGGCATAATGAGCTAGTATGCATAGCATACTATCTTATTATTTAATACTCACCTGAGATCGAAGCCCGTACACAGCACCGGCTGGTGATATCACCCCCGGGGGGGGTTACTTCTGGGTATCGCGGCTCCGGCGCTGTGATTGGCCCGAGCCGCGATGACGTCACTCCCACGAATGCGCGCGGGAGCCACCGGTAACGGCACACTCACTGAAGCAAACGGCACGTACCCTGTTTCCCCGAAAATAAGACCTGGTGTGATTGTCGGTGATGGCTGCAATATAAGCCTTACCCCCCCCCCAAATAAGCCCTAGTTAAAGTCCTTGTAGGTCTTATTTTCAGGGTAGGGCTTATTTGGGGGGCAGGGCTTATATTGCAGCCATCACCGACAATCACGCTAGGTCTTATTTTCGGGGAAACAGGGTACGTGCCGTTGCTTCAGTGCGCACGTGCCAATGACATCGGCAAATACAGGGGATATCTCCTAAACTGTGCAGGTTTAGGAGATATCCTGGGTAGCTACAGGTAAGCCTTATTATAGGTTTACCTGTAGCAAAAAGTGGTCTGTAAGGGTTTACAACCACTTTAAGCCGGCATTCCACCATGGGACTGTATGAAAAACTTTTATTTTAGACAGTGTAGCACCCTCTAGTGTAGAGTGCTAGGTGTACATAGTTAGTTTTTGTAGTGTAGGAAAATTTAGCCTGGCTGGGAGCCAGGCCTGGGTTGAATCTGGGTCAGGGTGAGTGACTCAGGGAGGCTGGATGACTCAGCAAGCAGCACCTCTGGTACCTCCCCCTACTTGCTGGAACCTTGGAGAAGCTTCCAGAAGAATGGGTGGGAGGTTAGGAGGAGCTGCTTGGGTTATTGATGAGGGCTCCAGCCAATCCCTGGCCAAATGGGCTGGCAGGGGGCGGGCACCTCTTAAATTATTATTATTATACAGGATTTATATAGCGCCAACAGTTTACACAGCGCTTTACAAAATAAAGGGGAGACAATACAGTTCTAATACAATAAAATATAAGAGGATTAAGAGGGCCCTGTTTAGAAGAGCTTACAATCTAATAGATACTCATGAGTCATGCCAGCAGGGGTGGTTGGGTGGAAGATATAGAAGGAATGCTGAGGAGGCTGTCGGTGGCCCTTTGAGGGTAACCCCCTAGTCTGGGGAGGGGTGACCTCGGGTCTGGGGCTCGGGTGCTTGGAGGGATCCTCTAACAACATACAGAGGAATCCTGTCCTGGATGTACGGGAGCAAGTGTGAGGACAGCGGGAGAGAGTCAGCACGTTCCAGGAGATCTCCAAGGAGAAGACGGCTGGGTGGGCTGGTATGTGGGCAGTCTGGGAGGACTGTGGGAAGTAGCCAGGTGGGCTGGTGAAAGGTGCAGCTGCAGCCAGGTGGGCTGGTAGTGCCTGAAGAGGTGGTGCTGGGATCAGTAGCCACAGGGATGTGAAGCTGGACACTGTATTTTTCTACACAACCCAAGGGGCCCGGGGCCCCTGCCTATAAAGGGCTTTTTCTACAAGATCTGACTGTTGCCTTTTTGCCACATCAATTATTACAGTGCCAGATAGGATTTCTGCAAGCGAGTGCTGGAAGAAGAGAGGGGAGTGTATATAGACTGTATATAGGAAAGTTGTCCCTGAAGAAGTTGTTCCAAGTCAAGTGGGCGTCCTATAATATCCCTATCCAAGTTTTTTCCCCTCAATAAAATACAAAAACAAGCACTGGGCTGTTTCTTGTCTCCGGGAGCCTGTGAAGATTCGGTGTGCCTGGCTGTGCAGAGTGGGGGATCCCTATTCACCAGCGGCTTCTACGTGGGGTGTGCTACATCATCAAAAGTGCAGTGTGCTTACGCGTTTCTGCCCAGGAGGGCTTTAATCATAGCTCTATTGATCATGCGCTATGATTAAGGTCCTTCGAGACAGAAATGCGTAAGAGGGCTGCACTTTTGATGTGCAGGATTTATGTGTCAGGCTTAGAGGAATGCAGTACCTAGGGGGCTTTTTTTTTCAAGGGGAACGGAGTGTAGAACAGAGCCTTTGGAGTCACTCTGCACATGCTCAGTTCGGTGTGTATTGCTAGAGTTTTGTTTTTTTTCCTGGGAGAGTGCATGTGATCAGCACATGGCCAATCAGCACTGTCCAGACAGAGGGTCAGGGGATCATGCAGCCTCATAGGACAGTCAGAGTTGAATGAAATCTCCTAAAAGCTTTTACCAGACACTGATAGAAGTCACAAGACTCTATTCTGAAAAATACTGAAACAAAAACATCAATTGCAGCCACTGTGCCTCATCATATGCAACCACTGTGCCCATCATATGCAACCACTGTGCCCATCATATGCAGCCAACTGTGCCCATCATATACAGCCACTGCGCCCATCATATGCAGCCTCTGTGCCCAGCAAATGCAGCCAACTGTGCCCATAATATGCAGCCAACTGTGCCCATCATATGCAGCCAACTTTGCCCAAAATATGCAGCCAACTGTGCCCATCATATGCAGCCAGTGTGCCCATCATATGCAGCCTCTGTGCCCATCATATGCAGCCCCTGTGCCCATCAAATGCAGCCACTATGCCCATCATATGCAGCCACTGTGCCCATCAAATGCAGCCACTATGCCCCATCATATGCAGCCACTGTGCCCATCATATGCAGCCACTGTGCCCATCAAATGCAGCCACTATGCCCATCATATGCAGCCACTGTGCCCATCATATGCAGCCACTGTGCCCAGTAAATGCAACCAACTGTGCCCCATCATTTGCAGCCTCTGTGCTTATAATATGCAGCCACTGTGCCCAGTAAACTCAGCCAACTGTGCCCATCAATTGCAGCCTTGGTGCCCATAATTAATATGCAGTCACTGCCCAGCAAATGCAGCCAACTGTGCCCCATCAATTGCAGCCTTTGTGCCAATAATATGCAGCCACTGTGCCCCCCCCCCCCCCTGCCCGCTGTCTGCCCAGCACTTACCCCATCGTGGTGGCGGGTGGGACTGGCAGCGCGGCAATGGCTCCTGTGTCCTCCGTGCGCGTCTGCTTCCTGTTCTGCTTGGCAGCCAAAGGCGATCGCCTCTGCCTTCAGCCAATCTGGTGACTGGTTTTACATCCACGCCTTCATTTGCTTTGCTAACACACCTGGGTGGACTGTGAGCGCAATGGACTGCGAGCGCAAACAGAATATTGGCATTTAAAAGGGGATCAACTCCAGAGATAAAGCGATAATTCTCCAGCTCTACAAGACTCTGGTCCGGCCGCACCTGGAGTATGCTGTCCAGTTCTGGACACCAGTCCTCAGGAAGGATGTACTGGAAATGGAGCGAGTACAAAGAAGGGCAACAAAGCTAATAAAGGGTCTGGAGGATCTTAGTTATGAGGAAAGGTTGCGAGCACTGAACTTATTCTCTCTGGAGAAGAGACGCTTGAGAGGGGATATGATTTCAATATACAAATACTGTACTGGTGACCCCACAATAGGGATAAAACTTTTTCGCAGAAGGGAGTTTAATAAGACTCGTGGCCACATTAAAATTAGAAGAAAAGAGGTTTAACCTTAAACTACGTAGAGGGTTCTTTACTGTAAGAGCAGCAAGGATGTGGAATTCCCTTCCACAGGCGGTGGTCTCAGCGGGGGGCATCGATGGTTTCAAGAAACTATTAGATAAGCACCTGAACGACCGCAACATACAGGGATATACAATGTAATACTGACATATAATCACACACATAGGTTGGACTTGATGGACTTGTGTCTTTTTTCAACCTCACCTACTATGTAACTATGTAACCTTTTTTAAAGCCTATTAGAACCTATGGCTCTAATTAGGTGCTTCAAAAACACTCCCTGGAATTCAGGCACCCTACGTCCGAAACGGGGCCAGACGCCTGAATAGAGTTTGCCTACAGCGCCCATGGATAGATTCATGCAATGCATGAATCTATCCATACTACACAGAGGGGGTGGCTGGAGAGAGGGGGCGGCGCCCGTGTGCCCTTAATGGACGCACCACCACTGCTGCTGATGAGAAAAAGTATTTAGCAGTTTTATATTTACTAAAATAATTGCATTTCCATGCTCTGTGTACTGCAGGAGACCAGATATAGTGAATGCAGGGTCCGGGGTTTAATAACACTTTAGGGCATGCCAAAGTGGCCTCCCAATTTTTATATCATTCTAGCATGCCTTAAAGTGGTTATAAACCCTTCCATATACCCAGAGAAGTGACTGGCTTCAGGTGATACACAGAGATGAAACAACTCCTCCTACATAAGTTGTACCTGTTCATCTACAGCCATCTTTCCCGTACATTCATTCAAAGAGCAGAGTTTACACAGGATCTCTCAGCACAGAAAATCAGGGGGCAGAGAGCTGAAACCACATCAGTAAGAAGAGCTCTGAGAGCTGATTGGAGGGAAGGGACACACCCCCTCCCCCCGCCCCTTCACACAGCACACAGGAACAGAGATGAAGCTGTCAATCAGCAGGAGGTCCCTCCTCTGTCACCATTTTTCTTTTGGTGTCAGGAAAACTTGTCAGAAGTGACTCGTGCAGATAGCAAAGAAAGGAGGCAGCAGACAGAAATGACACTTAGTGCTCTGGAGTTGAGACAAGTACACACCATAGAGGGATAGGCTTTGTTCATATTTCATGTCTGAGGTTTACAACCGCTTTAAGCGCTCTTTAGCACTATTGCCGCTTGATAAAGCACTCTCGGTTTTATCTTGTGAGAGTTCCACAAGATCTGGAGCAAATCAAACGTCTGTTCTTTCCCTGCATTACATGATGACGGGTTCATTCGGTGTGTGATAGCGAGGACCGAGGTCGAGCGCATGATCCTCGTGCGCAGGGTTAAACTCCCGACGCGTCGCACGCGGTTCCTTTACCGGATCTCCTGACTCTCTGGTGAAGGTTTATGAACTGCGGCTGCTGATAAGACTCTGCGGCAATGTTGCGTACCTCCAGGCGGGAGTCCTGCTGCAGATTAGAATTCAGTAATTAGGGGAAAACAGATATGCAAATGCTTTGTGTCAGGCGTACAGGCTAAGAAACACAAGCACAGAGATAAGGACGGGGCTACAAGCATGACCGCCGCATCTCCCCTCCTCCGCAGCAGCAGCGACAGCGACAGCGAGGGATTTTCAGCACAAACTGGATTAGGAGGCTTACGGAAAAAAAAAATATTTCCACCGAACCATCAGTCTGCTGATGATATGGCTGCAGGGCGCGAAAGGATCATTAACTGTTATATACCCAACTTTCAGCCATCTTCACGGTGACCAAGACTGTGCCATGGAAGATGGGCGCCAACGCTAATCATTCACAATAATAGCACCAACACTGGGGGAAACAGGCCACTGCATAGGGCAGCATGTTTTTTTGGGGGAAAGGTGGCTGTCAGGCTGATTTGTGTTTAAAGTTAGACCTACCAGCAGATATATTGTTGTCCATGAATGGTAAGTAATGTGTAATTGTGATACTTCCAGGTATTTATTACCCCCGTACAGAGGTTACAATGTGTTCCTGTATAATACATGATTACAGGTCACAAAGGATTATAAATGGAGCAAGCCGCGGGCCAAAGGTTCTGGGAGGTGTGGGAGGAGAACCCCTCCTCTCTCTCATTGGCTTGTTCCTTCGCTTTTTTTTTCTTCTCATTTTCTCTCTCCTCTCACCATATTTTGGCTCATCCCTCTCTCTCCCTCCTTTTTTATCTTTCGACACCTCATTTTCTTCTCATCTATCCTTCTCTCTCTCCTTCTCTCTGTTCCCCTCTCTCCTTCTCTCTTTTCTCCTCTCTCCTTCTCTCTGTTCTCCTCTCTCCTTCTCAATGTTCCCCTCTCTCCTTCTCTCTGTTCCCCTCTCTCCTTCTCAATGTTCCCCTCTCTCCTTCTCTCTTTTCTCCTCTCTTTTCTCCTATCTCCTTCTCTCTGTTCCCCTCTCTCCTTCTCTCTGTTCCCCTCTCTCCTTCTCTCTGTTCCCCTCTCTCCTTCTCTCTTTTCTCTTCTCTCCTTCTCTCTTTTCTCCTCTCTCCTCTCTTTTCTCCTCTCTCCTTCTCTCTGTTCCCCTCTCTCCTTCTCTCTTTTCTCCTCTCTCCTTCTCTCTTTTCTCCTCTCTCCTCTCTGTTCCCCTCTCTCCTCTCTGTTCCCCTCTCTCCTTCTCTCTTTTCTCCTCTCTCCTCTCTGTTCCCCTCTCTCCTTCTCTCTTTTCTCCTCTCTCCTTCTCTCTGTTCCCCTCTCTCCTTCTCTCTTTTCTCCTCTCTCCTTCTCTCTGTTCCCCTCTCTCCTTCTCTCTTTTCTCCTCTCTTTTCTCCTATCTCCTTCTCTCTGTTCCCCTCTCTCCTTCTCTCTGTTCCCCTCTCTCCTTCTCTCTGTTCCCCTCTCTCCTTCTCTCTTTTCTCTTCTCTCCTTCTCTCTTTTCTCCTCTCTCCTCTCTTTTCTCCTCTCTCCTTCTCTCTGTTCCCCTCTCTCCTTCTCTCTTTTCTCCTCTCTCCTTCTCTCTTTTCTCCTCTCTCCTCTCTGTTCCCCTCTCTCCTCTCTGTTCCCCTCTCTCCTTCTCTCTTTTCTCCTCTCTCCTCTCTGTTCCCCTCTCTCCTTCTCTCTTTTCTCCTCTCTCCTTCTCTCTTTTCTCCTCTCTCCTCTCTGTTCCCCTCTCTCCTCTCTGTTCCCCTCTCTCCTTCTCTCTTTTCTCCTCTCTCCTCTCTGTTCCCCTCTCTCCTTCTCTCTTTTCTCCTCTCTCCTTCTCTCTGTTCCCCTCTCTCCTTCTCTCTTTTCTCCTCTCTCCTTCTCTCTATTCCCCTCTCTCCTTCTCTCTTTTCTCCTCTCTCCTTCTCTCTTTTCTCCTCTCTCCTCTCTGTTCCCCTCTCTCCTTCTCTCTGTTCCCCTCTCTCCTTCTCTCTTTTCTCCTCTATCCTTCTCTCTGTTCCCCTCTCTCCTTCTCTCTTTTCTCCTCTCTCCTCTCTGTTCCCCTCTCTCCTTCTCTCTTTTCTCCTCTCTCCTCTCTGTTCCCCTCTCTCCTTATCTCTTTTCTCCTCTCTCCTTCTCTCTTTTCCCCTCTTTCCTTCTCTCTTTTCCCCTCTCTCCTTCTCTCTTTTCCCCTCACTCCTTCTCTCTTTTCTCCTCTCTCCTCTCTTTTCTCCTCTCTCCTCTCTGTTCCCCTCTCTCCTTCTCTCTGTTCCCCTCTCTCCTTCTCTCTGTTCCCCTCTCTCCTTCTCTCTTTTCCCCTCTCTCCTTCTCTCTTTTCCCCTCTCTCCTTCTCTCTGTTCCCCTCTCTCCTTCTCTCTGTTCCCCTCTCTCCTTCTCTCTTTTCTCCTCTCTCCTCTCTGTTCCCCTCTCTCCTTCTCTCTTTTCACCTCTCTCCTCTCTGTTCCCCTCTCTCCTTCTCTCTGTTCCCCTCTCTCCTTCTCTCTTTTCTCCTCTCTCCTTCTCTCTGTTCCCCTCTCTCCTTCTCTCTTTTCTCCTCTCTCCTTCTCTCTTTTCTCCTCTCTCCTCTCTGTTCCCCTCTCTCCTTCTCTCTTTTCTCCTCTCTCCTCTCTGTTCCCCTCTCTCCTTATCTCTTTTCTCCTCTCTCCTTCTCTCTTTTCCCCTCTCTCCTTCTCTCTTTTCCCCTCACTCCTTCTCTCTTTTCTCCTCTCTCCTCTCTTTTCTCCTCTCTCCTCTCTGTTCCCCTCTCTCCTTATCTCTTTTCTCCTCTCTCCTTCTCTCTTTTCCCCTCTTTCCTTCTCTCTTTTCCCCTCTCTCCTTCTCTCTTTTCCCCTCTCTCCTTCTCTCTGTTCCCCTCTCTCCTTCTCTCTTTTCCCCTCTCTCCTTCTCTCTTTTCTCCTCTCTCCTCTCTGTTCCCCTCTCTCCTTCTCTCTTTTCACCTCTCTCCTCTCTGTTCCCCTCTCTCCTTCTCTCTGTTCCCCTCTCTCCTTCTCTCTTTTCTCCTCTCTCCTTCTCTCTGTTCCCCTCTCTCCTTCTCTCTTTTCTCCTCTCTCCTTCTCTCTTTTCTCCTCTCTCCTCTCTGTTCCCCTCTCTCCTTCTCTCTGTTCCCCTCTCTCCTTCTCTCTGTACCCCTCTCTCCTTCTCTCTTTTCCCCTCTCTCCTTCTCTCTGTTCCCCTCTCTCCTTCTCTCTTTTCTCCTCTCTCCTTCTCTCTTTTCTCCTCTCTCCTCTCTGTTCCCCTCTCTCCTTCTCTCTGTTCCCCTCTCTCCTTCTCTCTTTTCTCCTCTCTCCTTCTCTCTGTTCCCCTCTCTCCTTCTCTCTGTTCCCCTCTCTCCTTCTCTCTGGCTCTAATCATGTGCTTAAAAAAAAAAACCCTGATTGGAATCCATGCATCCAGGGTCCCGCATGTAGATTAAGGGGCTGGACACATGGATGGGGGGGGGTTTGCGCCCATGCGCCCTGCATTACTGGCCACCAATGCCTGCAACCTTGTGCAGAACAGCAAACAAGGGGTTAAAGCGGGCAGCGTTGTGTTGCTTTCTCATCACCTGCTTTAACCCCTTGGACTTGAATGGGCCACAATTGGAAGGTGGTAGCACCCACTATTCATCCACTATTAAGATGATAGATGGGCCAAACTTACTGTCCTGTTTTTTTTTTGTATTAGCTTAGTTTGTATCGTAACTGTACTTTCTCCCTTTATATTGTATTAAATTGGTATGCAAAATGTTGGTGCTATATAAATCCTGTATAATGATAATACAAATTGTTCTGTATGTGAAGGAATGTGGTTATTATTCTGTGGTCACTGGAAATGTCCCTGCTGCCTCCCATGTCAGCCATTTACAGTGTTGGTTAGTTGGGCTTCTCATCAAAGTGATGTGCCAATAGCAAAGTGCATGAGATATGAAAGGGAAAATCCAGTTTCCACAGCAGCCACTATTCGCATTACAGACCTCCATGGGTTTCATGGCTTTAGGAGGACCTGACCTACAAAATGCCCACTTGTAATGGCAAGTGATTACTTAAAGCAGTAAAAAAAACACAACTGCTGATAAAAAATCCCTTCAAGGCAATGTCATAATGTGCTAGTATGCATTGCATACTAGCACATTATGAGAGACTTACCTTAGAACAAAGCCCTCCAGCGCCGTCCTGTTACCCAGAGAGAGCTGACGTTTTCCCCGGTTTTTCCATTTGGGCTTGCGGCCTCCGGTTACATCAGTTCCTTATGCGTGCGGGAGCCGCCATTTATGGCACGGGGCTCCGAAGGTTCAGCACTGTATGCTGGACCTTCAGAGCGCATGCGCCGGTGACGTCACTGGCTGCATGCACTCTGAATATCTCCTAAACGATGCAAGTTTAGGAGATATTCACAGTACCTACAGCTGAGCCTTATTATAGACTTACCTGTAGGTACCAGTGGTAGATCAGAGTTTACTCAGAATATGAGAAGTCAAACAGCACTGGATTATATACACCGCTCTGTGGTCAATATGAAGACACAAGAGCTGCCACTCCTCCGGCCCAGGTGTATTCAGCAGAACATACAGTATACATAAGGAAACAAGAGGAAAGAGCACCAGGCTCCAATAGTAAAAAAAAATCGTTATTATATGGGTTAAAAACAATGAATGGTGTTTGGCGCCAAACAAACTACAGCTCCCAGAATTTCCAACAGCCGCCGCACCCATGCATGGTGATGTCACAACTTCATCACGACTTCCGGCTCCATCCTACGCATTTTGTCACATTTGACGTCATCAGGGGGCACCTCAAATACTCCCAACGGGTCATGTTTTTAGGTGTTTGCTCACTGATAATTGAAATAAATGCCAAACCTGTGACTTAAGCCTCGTACACACGACCGGATTGTTGGCCAACAAAACAGTGGACTTTTGACCGAAGGGCGTTGGCCCAAACTTGTCTTGCATACACACAGCAAGGAATTGTCGGCCAACAAATACGAATGTAGTGACGTACTACGTTGTTTTTCAGCTCTTTAGCGCCACCCTTGGGCTCCTTCTGCTAATTTGGTGTTAGTAGAAGTTTGGTGAGTTTTGATTTGTGCTTTTCATTTCGCACTTTTCATTTTATGCTTTTCGGTTCTTTTCTGAACGCCCGTTCGTCAACCAGACATGTTGCGGAACCGGAGGAGATGAAACATGATATTTGTTATTGGCCTTGGAGTTATTGCTTTGACCCAAGTCCAGTCCAGGAACAGGAGGAGGGGGATTTCTTGGACCAAAAATTGGTTGCTTTATTAATGGTGACCAATTATGTCATATGCCTTTGCTACGGGAGCTCCAGGAGAATAATCCGGATGTTTTTCAGAATTATCTCCGGATGACGGACCCCTGCTTTCACCCACTCTTGGCATTGTTGACCCCCTATATTAAGAAGCAGGACACATGCATGAGGCTTTTATTTTATTTTTTGGTTGAATAATGATTTGATTTGGTATATTTTCTATATTTTTGGATGCATAGAATGCACTTTTTGGTTAAGTTCTATTGGCAGATAGCATGTGTAATTGTATTTGTTTTATTTTTTTAATGCACAATAAAAAAATTGTAAAGAACAATACTTGGCTATGTGTTTTACTTCAAATGACAGTTTGGGAGTCGGCAGTTACATTTAAAAACATACAATGTAAAATTGACAAGGGACACCAACATAGTTGTATCTTTGATCTTAAAAACTACATGATAATGGTGTTTTTTTGTTTAACTTTTGTTTATTAATCAGACAAAGAGGAAGCATACAAGAACGTGTAATAACAGTATATGCATGCGAATGTAACAATTATAACGTCCAAAGACACACGGGATAATGGTGTTGTGGTAACTTGCAAAAAAAAAAAAAAAAAAAGCAAAATAATATTATTCTTGATATCACTAGAAAAAAAAAAGCCTTTGAAAATTAGTTTGCAATAACTCAATCAGTATCACCAGCAAAGCAGCTTCATTATTATCCCATTAATGAAGAAGAGAATTGTGCGCTGCATTTCGACATTTCATAATTTGCCACGTCATGAATGTTAACCGACCGCTCCCGGCTCGTCCTTGCTTCCGAGCATGCGTGTTTGCACTTTGGACTTTTGTCCGACAGACTTGTGTACACACGATCGGAAAATCCGACAACACACATTTGTTTGCGGAAAATTTTAAAACCTGCCATCCAACATTTCTCCGCGGAAAATCCGACAACAGTTGCCCGATGGAGCGTACACACGGTCGGATTTTCCTCCAACAGCCTGTCATCCAACATTTCCCGTCGGAAAATCCGATCGTGTGTACGCGGCTTTAGAGAGAGGTTAAACCAAAAACTTCGGGCACATATATGATTTTTTTTTTTTTAGTATAAATACCTTAAAGCTTTGCTCATATTATACACATCACCCCAGATGAATTGAATGAAGTGTTAAGATGCAGACAGGCACAGACTACCTACTTTTGTCAATAGTCTGACTTCCAGTGTCCTGTGTCTCCTACCTTCACAACATTCTAGAGCTGCAGCCTCCATCAGTTTCTTCAACATTTGACACTTCCAGAAGTGTCCCCCCCCCCCCCCCGACGTACATTGTGGTTCTTTCCTGCAACCATCACATCACTGAAGTGACATAGGGATCGGAGGAAGGTACCACAGCTCACAGTGGGGGGGTATCCGACACTCCTGGAAGTGTCAAATGTTGAGGAGACTAATGGAGGCTGCAGCACTAGAATGAAGAAGAGGTACAAGACACATGCCACCTGAGCGGTGAGAATGACATCTCTTCCACTGCCGCTCTGATTTGTTTAGACACCTGACAATAGTCTATTTAAAGTGATTGTAAAGATTCGCATTTTTTTTTTTTTAAATAACAAATATCTTATAATTACCTCCACTGTGCAGCTCGTTTTGCACAGAGTGGCCCCGATCGTCCTCCTCTGGGGTCCCTACGGCGGCTTTCGCGGCTCCTCCCCGCATCAGATAACCCCCTAGGAGAAGCGCTCTCTCGGGGGGGGGGTTACCTTGCAGGCGTGCTCCCGAGTCCAGCATTTGTGGTCATAGACACTAATGCCGGACTTGGCCCCGCCCCCCCCCTGGCACCCGCGTCATTGGATTTGATCGACAGCAGCGGGAGCCAATGGCTGCGCTGCTATCAATCTATCCAATCAAGACCTGAGAAAGGCAAAAGGAAGAGCGCGTCTCCGCCAAATTCCAGGGCTCAGGTAAGTAAAACGGGGGGGGCGATGACTGCCAGGTGTTTTTTCACCTTAATGCATAGGATGAAAAAACTTGAAACAGCCCCTTTAATACATCTTTTGATTAAAAATTGAGAGCAAGGGGCGGGACTTTATATGAAGGATGCAGCAGCACAGAAGGGAGTCAAGTGACTGGGAAATCTGGTTTATTCATGTTGTATAATCTAAACATAAAACTTGATGAGTATATAACCTCCAAAAGCATTTGATCATTTACAACATAAATTACATGGTAATCCGCAATCCTTTAAACAGTCATATAGTATTGATGGAACAAACAATAAATACATTTTGTAAACATGGTTAAGGTAAGATTGATGCTAAATATATCTCAAGATTAGGGAGAGGAGGAAAAAATAAAAAAATTAAAAAAAGAAACATAATTCATGTAATGTATATTTATAGACATGGGTAGAGCTGTGGAAAATATGGGTTGATCCACGGTAAGATGATGGTATAAATGTAAGGCTCGACGCGTTTCGCGGCCCTATAGCCACTCATCAGGAGCATAAACCATGGAAGATATCTAAAACCAAAAACATAAAACCTAAATAGTCTCAAAGAATAATTAATTCTAATTGAGAGATAACGGTAAAAAAAAGTATGAGGGCACGAAAACAAATTATTGGGAATATTTATATAGAAAGGATTAGGCAGGGTCAGGGCTTTTTTTTCCAGCGAGAACGCGGGGGGGGGGGAACGCAGTTCCGGCACCTCCAGCGCTGACTGTATGTAGTGGTAAGGGGTGCTGGGTGTGCTGCAGGGTCTATTGATGATGGCTGCTGGGGGATCTATTCAACCTGGAGGGGATCTATTTTTGCAGGGAGGGTCTATTCTTACTGGTGGGGGACCTATTGTTGCTGGGGGTGGGTCTTATATCGCTGAGGGGTCAGTTATGGCTGGGAGAGATCTACTGTTGAGGGAGGGGACTATTGTTGCTGGCTGCTGGAGAGTCTAAATGGGGCCAAAATGGGGCGATAACAACCAGCGTAGACAGTTCACGGGCCGTGTGTGTGTGAGGGAACAACCCTGGTGATGGGTGAAAATAGTGACCCTGGTGAGGAACCTAAAGTGCAAAAAAATGCATGATATATGTGTAGGTGACAGTAAATTATAGTGAAAATGTTGTATGGATATGTGAGTGGAGTGAATGGTGAGTGAAAGAAGGTGTAAGGCTCGATTCACACTAATGCGTTTTTTTTTATGCATTTTGCATTTTGCAGAAATGCATGGGAATTTTTTAACATGGGTTCCTATGGAACATGTTCACATCAATGCATTTTTGTGCCTCTGCGTTTTTGGAAAGGGTCGGAGACTTTTTTTCATGCAAAATACAGCGTTTTGCATGTAATAGAATTCAATGGACCCGCATCCAAAAACGCAAGTACCGCGTTTTTGCCGCGTTTTGCGTTTTTTTTCCTTTCTTTTTTTTTTACACTGTATACAGTATAAAAAAAAACACTGTAAAAAAAAAAAAACGCAAAATGCAAAACTCGGCAAAAACGCATGTTCAAAAACGCGGCAAGCACCGCAAAAAGCACTGCAGAAACGCTCAAAAGCAACATGCATAGATGTGAATCGAGCCTAATTGAATAAGGCCTGGTTCACACCTATGCATTTTTTTTTTTGTGCATTTTCAGTTTTGCAGAACCATGTTACAGTCCATTCACCATGGTTTCCTATGGGTCACGTTCACATCTGTGCATTTTATGGAAAGGGCCAGGGACTTTTTTTCTAGTTTTTTTTTTTTTTGGTTCCGTAGATTTCAATGGATCAAAAGTGTGTATTGAAACATGCAAAATGCACCTGGAATATGCAAACTGCAACCTGCATAGGTGTGAACCGGGCCTGAAGGCATATGTGTCAGTGCAACATCCTTCTTAAGAAAAAATAAGAAATAAAAAAAATAAAAAAGGTTGCCACTGACTTTTGAATTTTCTGTGGATTTGATTCATTAATCCCAGCTGCTGGCATGCATGACCCGTCGGTAGCTGGGAGCCAGCTGGGTAGTGTACTGGTGCCAGTGTCTTTCTCTGTGCACCCACACAATGCAGTTCTGCACTGCTGCACAATATAATCACACAGTGCTGGGTAAATAACTTGGCTAAATGCAAGAAGCTGATGAAAAAATCCAAACAGAAGAAAAGTTTTTTTAACAAAAAAAAAACAAAAACAAAAAACTATATATAAATAAATAAATTAATTAATTAATTAAAAAAAAAAAAAAAAAAATATATATATATATATATATATATATATATATATATATATATATATATATATATATATATGTGCAGAGTGAACACAGCAGACATACTGTATATGTGCAATACTTTTAAACATCTAAAGTTCATTCAAAGTATTTAAAGATAGTGTATGCAGAGACTGACGCCCTCTAGTGGTCTGTTGGGTCATGAATGCGCTCCCACCACTATATAAAATTATTTTCAGTAAAAACAATTCAATGAGACAAATAAAATTAAAAAATTATAATAAAAATGCAGACAGTGGAAATGTTTTTTATCTAAACATCATACATATGCTAAAAAAAATATAATGTTGAAAATTAAAGTGTTACTAAACCCAGGACTCTGCAGTCACTATATCTGGTCTCCACACAGTACACAGAACATGGAAATACAATTATTTTAGTAAATATAAAACTGCTAAATACCTTTTTCTCATCAGCAGTCTATAGCAGTCTTGTGGCTTCTATCAGTGTCTGGTTAAAGCTTGTAGGAGGAGTTTTCGTTCTCCTCTGACTGTCCTATGAGGCTGCAGGACCCCTGACCCTCTGTCTGGACAGTGCTGATTGGCCCTGTGCTGATCACATTCACCCTCCCAAGAAAAAAAACAAAACTCTCTAGCAATACATACCAAACTGAGCACGTGCAGAGTGCCCCCCATAACTCTGCTCTATGAGGAGATGGTTTGGGGACTGTGGAAGAAGGGGAGGATCAGAGAAGACAGGATCAAACAACCTTTTTACACAAGCAAAGAATGAATCCATTAGGTTCCACAGTGAGTATCACAAGCATGCTTTAGCATAAACAGATTGATTTTACTGCTGTGGGTTTAGTAACACTTTAAATATAACCACTTGACCTCCGAAAGATTTACCCCCCCCCCCCCATGACCAGGCCTTTTTCTTCGATACGGCACTGCACCATTTTAACTGACAATTGCGCGGTCGTGCGTCTCTGTAACCAAATAAAATGTGTGTCCTTTTTTTCTTACAAAGTAGATCTTTCTTTTGGTGGTATTTGATCACCTCTGCGGTTTTTATTTTCTGCGCTATAAACAAAAAAAGGCGGACAATTTTGAAAAAAAAAATTCTATTTTTTTACTTTCTGCTATCAAACATATCCAATAAAAAAATGTCAAAAATAAAATGTCTTCATAAATTTAGGCCATTATGTATTCTGCTACATATTTTTGGTAAAAGAAAATCCCAATACGTGTATATTGATTGGTTTACGCGGACATTATAGTGTCTACAAACTGTGGGACATACAGTATTTATGGAATTTTGGTTTTTTTTTTATACTAGGGTTGGCGGTGATCAGCAACTTATAGTGGGACTGCGATATTGCGGCGTACATTCTGACACTAACTGACACTTTTGACACTTTTGTGGGAACCAGTGACACTAATACAGTGATCAGTGCTAACAATATGCACTGTCACTGTACTAATGACACTGTCTGGGAAGGGATTAAACATCTAGGGTGAAAAAAGGGTTAACTATGTGCCTAGCCAGTGTTTGTGCTTACTATGTGTGCTGCTTTTACTAATGGAAGACATGGTATCTACTCCCTGCTTTGCAGAGGCACAGGATCCATGCCTTCCCCCCCTGTCAGACCTGGGATCTGCCTTGTTTACATAGGCAGCTCCCCGTTCTGTTTTTGGCTTCGATCGGCGGGCGCTGGAGAACATCGAGTGCCTGAAACCCATAGATCGGCTTCTGCTTGGAATTTTCACAACCGAAGCCGTCTGCCAGTGGCTCGCTTGCGCCCCCCTGCAGGCGGAAGTCTGGAATACATGTGATCCTGCTATAGGGTGGTCAGCAAGTGGTTAAAGGATGTAATGGTGGTGATGCACTCCTATGAAGGGTCACATGACAGCAGATTGTGGGGAATAGGAAGGCTTTGTTTGTGGATGGGTGAGAGTGATGGGGGGGAATCCCCCCATGCCCAGAGACAGGCTTTTATACCTGCACGTCTAAAAAATAAAAAAAAACCCTGTAAGGCAAAGGCATAATGAGCTAGTATGCACCGCATACTAGCTCATTATGAAATACCTTAGATCGAAACCCCCATATTGCAGCCCAGTCCACGCCGAGGGAGCTGACATTTTGCCCTCTGCGTTTCTTCCGGGTTCGCGGCTCTGGCGCTGTGAGTGGCGCGGAGCCGCCATGATGTCACTTCCGCGCATGCGCGTGGCAGTCTTCTTCCCGGCAAGGTCCGGCAGGGCCGGATTCGATGTGTTTTACGCATGTGGTAGGCAACCTTTGAAACAACATGTCAGGCATTGATAGACACGTGCGATTAGTTTCGTACGGATCGAAAATTCATACGATTTGCCGTAAATTCGTACATTCGGGAGGATCCGAAATACAAATTGCAATGCTTCCGAATTTTGTACGAAATTACGAAATTTCGTTTACGAATTTCGGATCCAAATTCCTAACGAACATTCGTAATTCTTAGGAAAAGTTAACCAACCTAAAAGTTAAAAACGCAGGAGGTCAGCACAGCACAGGGATGGTGGGGGCCCCTCATAATGAGCACAGCACAGGGATGGTGGGGGCCCCTCATAATGAGCACAGCACAGGGATGGTGGGGGCCCCTCATAATGAGCACAGCACAGGGATGGTGGGGGCCCCTCATAATGAGCACAGTACAGGGATGGTGGGAGCCCCTCATAATGAGCACAGGGATGGTGGGAGCCCCTCATAATGAGCACAGCACAGGGATGGTGGGGGCCCCTCATAATGAGCACAGCACAGGGATGGTGGGGGCCCCTCATAATGAGCACAGCACAGGGATGGTGGGAGCCCCTCATAATGAGCAGAGCACAGGGATGGTGGGAGCCCCTCATAATGAGCACAGCACAGGGATGGTGGGAGCTCCTCATAATGAGCACAGGGATGGTGGGAGCCCCTCATAATGAGCACAGGGATGGTGGGAGCCCCTCATAATGAGCACAGGGATGGTGGGGGCTCCTCATAATGAGCACAGGGAGGGTGGGAGCCCCTCATAATGAGCACAGGGATGGTGGGAGCCCCTCATAATGAGCACAGCACAGGGATGGTGGGAGCCCCTCATAATGAGCACAGCACAGGGATGGTGGGAGCCCCTCATAATGATAAATTCATCAAAACGAACATTCGTAATTGTTACGAAAAGTTAACGAACCTAACGAAAATTCGTATTTCGTACAAAATTTCGGACACGAATTACGAAATACGAATTAATTCTAATACAAAACGGAACGAAACAAATTTATTGACGGCGCACATGTCTATCAGGCAAAGGCAACGTGTTGTTGCAAAAGCTTGCATCCTTAATATCTCGAGTTTTTTTAAATGATTAAAGTAAAAGTATAAAAGTACAGTATAACACTTCATCTCCAAATGTTCCGCAGCAGTCGACGGCTAATATGGTACAAGACTGTACCGCGTAATCTAGGCATAGAGGGCGGTGTGATGGGTTTGCGCATTTGTTCTTTAATATACAACATCATCTTGTAGACTTGTGACAAGTTCAGTTAAAGAGTTAAATTGCTCCCTTGGTACCGTCTTCTCGTTTTTTTCCTTTGATTCTAATCCTTCTTATACAAGTCACTTGAGGGATTTTTATGGCGTATTAATCGGCTACTTATTTCAGAAAGCGATCTTATCAGGGCAGAGCGGAAGCTTTTTGCGGCATCAGTTCGCTCAACCTGCGATGGTATCACGCTCCGCGGAATAAATAAGGACTGGGGTGTTTTATGACTTGTCTGAAGACAGATAGTTGAGGTTGATGTCGATCTTCGGGTCGTTCTAAAGAGTTCATCTACCAAACTGGCCTTTTTTCCAAAACTTCCATTGTGATGTTAGCGATATATGGATGGTAGGCCATAATCTGCACTATAACTGCAATGACAGGCAGCCACACCCCCAGAGCTCCCAACTGTCCCTGATTTCAAGGGACTGTCCCTGATTTGGGGCAATGTCCCTCTGTCCACGTGCCACAGTATATATACTGTGGCTGGTCGGCAAGTGGTTGAAGTCCCACTTCCTTTTCTCTTTTTGTTCATATTGACAGGGATGGAGGCATATGACCATAGCTCCCAACTGTCCCTGATTTCGAGGGACTGTCTCTGATTTGGGGCAATGTCCCTCTGTCCCTCATTCCTCCTCATTTGTCTCTCATTTTGGTCTGATCTATATAGTTGTATGTAAAATGCACTTTTTGTCTATCAAAAAGTGTTTTCCAGTGCTAATCCTTACATCTGATTCCTAAATTGCTGCATTTGTAAGTTCCAAAAGCCAATATAAAGGAATAGTAGTGGTAAAAAAAGCACTTGTGGGTTTAACCAATCTTGCTTTCTGGACAATTCTCCTTTAAGGGGGCGTGGCAGGGGGTGTGTCCTATGCCTGCATACTTTTGCTGATAGGTGTCCCCCATTCCCATCTCAAAAAGTTGGGAGGTGTGCAAACCACTTGCCGACCAGCCATAGTATATATACTGTGGCACGTCGGCTCTCCTGCGCAAACCGACATACGCGTACGTTGGTCATGTTAAAACGCGGGTGCACGTGAGCATGCCCGCGGCTCCCGGCGGACAACGAGTCACGGTACACAGAGGCAGAACGGGGATCTGCCTATATAAACAAGGCAGATCCCCGTTCTGCCAGGGAACATCATGGAGATCTGCTGTTCCCAGTGATTGGGAATAGCGATCTCTTTGTTGTCCTAGTAAGTCCATCCCCCCCTACAGTTAGAACACAGAGAGGGAACACAGTTAACCCCTTGATAGCCCCCCTAGTGTTAACCCCTTCCCTGCCAGTGTCATTTTTACATTGATCAGTGAATTTTTACAGCACAGACCGATGTAATAATGTCACCGGTCCCCAAAAAAGTGTCACTTGGGGTCAAATTTGTCTGCCGCAATGTCGCAGTCCCGCTACAAATCACAGATCGCCACCATTACCAGTAAAAACATTTAAAAAAATAAAAGTCCATAAATCTATCCCCTATTTTGTAGACGTCATAACTTTTGTGCAAACCAATCAATATACGTTTATTGTTATTTTTTTTTAACCAAAAATGTATAGCAGAATATATATTGGCCTAAACTGATACATTTGTTTTTTTAAATTTTTTTTTGGCTATGTATTATAGCAGAAAGTAAAAAATATTGTGTTTTTTTCAAAATTGTCAGTCTTTTTTTGTTTATAGCACAAAAAATAAAAAGCGCAGAGGTGATCAAATACCACCAAAAGAAAGCTCTATTTGTGGGAAAAAAAGGATGTCAATTTTATTTGGGTACAACATCGCACCACCGCGCAATTGTCAGTTAAAGCGACACAATGCCGTATCACAAAAAATGGCCTGGTCATTAAAGTGGAAAAACCTTCCGGGGCTGAAGTGGTTAAATGAAGCACGCGGCTGCAAATAAATTGGTTGATGATTATAAAATAATATTTATTGGTGCATACATTCGTATATATAGTCTTTATATTAGTCTGTATCAAAGTACAAAATAATTATACATAGTAGTAATACATATTCAATAAAATTCATACACATACATACACATATTGCAAGATGGTACCTGGGTGACCTATGATCTCTCTAATCCCTATCATTGTTGATATAAAAATATAGTTTGCATGATAACAAGAAATGAATGTAAAAATTCCTGTGTACACATAGTACATATGAAAAAGTTCCATGTAAAATCCTGTAAACACATGATAAATATTGAATACGGCATCTCATAGCTCGACGCGTTTCGTGGCTTTAATCCACTCTTCAGTAGCAAGCATGTGATATATATCTGCAAAGAAATACATGAATTTCTAAATGATCTGGCATGGTCAAAAATAAAAACAAAAATGGTAGAGGGACCTCCCTAAACTACTTACAAAATATCTGCATATTGGTGCTATAGTGCTGAGAGTTGTGAGCCCCCACACAGGAGTCAGCCTGGGCTCACACAGGAGCAATGGGAAAACGCACGCGATTCAGACAGGAAGCGCACCGTATTCTGGTTCAAATTTCGTAATTCATGTCCGAAATTCAGTTTGGATTCGTACGAAATACGCATTTTCGTTAGGTTCGTTAACTTTTCGTAACAATTACGAACGTTCGTTATGATAAATGTATCATTATGAGGGGCTCCCATCATCCCTGTGCTGTGCTGACTTCCTGGGGTTTTAACTTTTAGGTTTGTTAACTTTTCACAACAATTACAAACGTTCGTTATGATGAATTTATTATGAGGGGCTCCCACCATCCCTGTGCTGTGCTGACTTTCAGGGTTTTTTAACTTCATCATAACGAATAATCGTAATTAACGAACATTCGCGTTTCCGTTGTAACGGAATTTGGATCCGAAATTCATAAACGAAATTACGTATTTCGTACAAAATTCGGAAGCATAGCAATTCGTATTTCGGATCCTCCCGAAAGTACGAATTTACGGAAATTCCTACCAATTTTCGATTCGTACGAATCTAATCGCACATGTCTATTGTGGTATCGGGAGCATCTGCACGTCTACGAGTACTCGTGAAAATACTCAGTATCGGTGCAACCCTATTATTTACAGAAAATTATATTTGTTACACAGAATACAACTTGGGGGACTGGGTTGGGGGGCAGGGGGGCAATGCCCGTCCCCCCCGGCCGGCTCTGATGCCCCGTAAAAAGGCCACATTGCTTCCACAGACATGCCTAAAAGCTTCCTGGTGATAAGGAGTAAAAATTCCCCACCGGTGTCCTACCGAGTGAATGATGAGGACGAAGACAGGGTGCGGGTCGCTCCACGGCATCAATGGTGTATGCTGTGTCCGAGTAGAGGCCAGCTCCGTGCCCCACCAGAAGGCTCTCCTCCCCCTGGCCAGCCCTGACTGAGCAGCCCCAGATCCCCCCGCAGCCCCCAGCCGGCCAGTTCGGGAACCCAGACTCGGTGCAGTAGGCACTGTCCAACCCGACCCGTCCAGTGAGCAAAGAGTACCTGGAGCACGGCTTCAGCCTGGCATGGGGGTCGGGAGGAGGCAGAGAAGAGGGAGAGCGGGAGGGAAGAGGGCCGAGTCACTGCACCATGGGCCTCTGGGTTGTACTTGCCCCCTGGGCCAAAAGTTGTCAGTAAGTCCCTGGTACACCAATTACTCTGATTTTGCAGAGCATTGTAGATTTTCTAAGATTTTCTATAGAACTGCGGAAGTTTTCCACTGAGACAGCCTCAAACTGGAATGTCTAATAGAAACTGTGTATGTGGAGAGGGGGAAATTAAGAAGAATAGAGAGAGAGAACATTAGGTAAAGCTTTAGAGATAAATAAGAAGATAGAGCATTAAGGTAGACTGTGGGAGAGCAGGAAGAAGGGCGAACGTTGAAGAATAGTATGAGAAAGGAACAAGAAGATAGAGAGAAAGAGAACATTGTTGTAGGTTATAAGAGAGGAAAGAGACAGAGAGAACAAAGTGAGAGAGAAGAAGAGGAAGAGAAGGAGAACTTTAGGCTATAGTATGGGAGCAAGAAGATTATGAGAAAGGAAGGAGGGAGAGAGAGAACATTGAGGAAGGGTAATAAAGAGCAATGCGAGAAAGAAGGAAAGAACATTGAGGTAGAATTTGAGAGGAAGCAGAAGAAAAAGAGAAACAGAACTGGGGTAGAGTATGAGAGCGAAAGTAGAGAAAGAAAGAAAACAAAAAGGGCGGAACGCAAAGGAGAAAAAAGAAAAAAGAAAAGAGCTTATGATAGAAGAGTGTATAATAGATGGAGAATAGAGAGTGATAGTTTTTTTTTTTTAATTTTGACTTGGGTGGAAGGGGGGTCTCCTTCGAATCCATACTAGACCCAAATGGCCTGGTATGGACCTGGGGGGGGGGGGGGGGACCTCACGCTGTTTTTTATCGTCAGTTGACGACTCATCGGTTGTTAAGGACGCGGCTGCAATCTTCCCGGCCCCCTCCTTAGCAACCAGCTATATGCAGTGTTTTAAACAGAAAAATAAAAAATCCTCCTTAGAGGATCTTGGCACTCCCGTGGATAGAGGGGACGTTTTGGGGAGTCTAAAGCCTATGTTGCTGAAGGAGACCTATAATCTAACCCTCTCTACCTGTGAGTCGGAGCAGTAAAACTGAAGAAAAAGACTAAAGTGACTGATGCCCATCTTTGTCATAACTCTCTTCACTATGGCCCTGGATCCACCCTGGGGGTAATGTTAGCCCCCTCCCGGTAGGTAAACTATGATAGAGGAAGACTATGATAGAGGAAGGAAAGAGATAGAGGGAAACACTGAGGTAGACTAAGAGAGAGGAAGAAGAGAGATCAAGTGAGAACACCAAGGCAAACTATGAGAGAGGAAGAAGGGAAATCGAAAGGGGAACACTGAGGTAGACTACGAGAGAAGAAGAACAGAGATCGAGGGAGAACAGTGAGGTAGATTATGAGAGAGGAAGAAAAGAGAAAGAGGGGAACACAGAGGTAGACTATGAGCGAGGAAGAAGAGAGATAGAGGGGAACACTAAGGTAGACTATGAGAGAGGAAGAAGAGAGATAGAGGGGAACACTAAGGTAGACTATGATAGAGAAAGAAGAGAGGTAGAGGGGGACATTGAGGTAGACTATTAGAGAGGAAGAAGAGAGATAGAGGGGAACACTGAGATAGACTATGAGAGAGGAAGGAGAGAGATAGAGGGAGAACACTGAGGTAGCCTATGAGAGAGGAAGAAGAGAGATAGAGGGAGAACACTGAGGTAGACTATGAGGGAGGAAGAAAAGAGAAAGAGGGAAACACTGAGATAAACTATGAGAGGGGAAGAAGAGAAATTGAGGGAGAACACTGAGGTTGACTATAATAGAGGAAGAAGAGAGAAAGAGGGAACACTGAGGTAAACTTTGAAAGAGAAAGAAGAGAGATAATGGGAGAACACTGAGGTAGCCTATGATAGAGGAAGAAGAGAGATAGAGGGGAACATTGAGGTAGACTATGAGAGAGGAAGAAGAGAGAGGGAGAACACTGAGGTCAACTATGAGGGAGGAAGAAAAGAAAAGGGGGGAAACTGAGAAAAACTATGATAGAGGAAGAAGAGAGATCGAAGGAGAGGTAGAATAAGAGAAGAGAGAGAACATTGATTTACAGTAAGAATATATGGCAGAGTACATATCGAAGTAAATTATGAAGGAAGAAGAGAGAGAGAGAAAATTTTGAGGCACATAGTACGAGAATAGGATTGAGGGAGAAAAGAGAAAGAGAGAGAGTAAGAATATATAGAAAACACTAAAATAGATTATGAGAGGAGAGAAAGAGAGAGAGAACAGAGTGTGAGAAAGTATGATAGTACTAGAAAGGAAGAATGGATAAAAAAAAAAAAAAAGAAAACCAAAGAGAATGTGGGCAAGGATAAGATAGAGAGAATATAAGCAAGAAAAAATAACACAGAAAACAAGGAATCAATTTTTCCCACATATTCTCTTTAATTCTGTCACGGCTGTCTGGCAGCTCTCAGGTTAATATATATTTTTTTAATTTAGCATCTCTAAAGCAGTTTTAACAGCATATCCACCCCGGCCTTCCTGTGATGTGGGCTGCTGGCTGACCTACAGAAAGGGACGCAGACAATTAGTGGCGTGCCCGCTTGAATAAAAGTCTCCGGCTTTGGGTTTGAAGTGCAGAGAATTCCATGCTGGCAGTGGGCATACATTTCCAGGATGACTTTGTTGGAGCCTCTATTTCTCCATCCATTAAATTAGTAATGAGATGGCAGGACCTGAAGTAGAAGATGAAGGAGGTTGTGAAGGCTTTGTAGTGTTGTCTCAAGGACAGAGGAAAGGGAATTGGTTATTTGTATAAAAACGTTAGATGGTTTCTGATTGTGCAGTTTGGCCTGATGAGTAGACTGGCCAGCTGGAAATACTGAAGCTCCTGTACTGACCAAAATAACTGACACTGGAGACTTAAAGAGAAGTTGCGCAACCCCCCCCCAAAAAAAAAAATTTAAAGTCAGCAGCTACAAATCTGTGGCTGCTGACTTTTAATATTAGGACACTTACCTGTTCAGGGTTCCCGCGATGTCGGCACCCCAGCCGATTTTCAGGTCGACAATCAAGTGCTGCCGCCGCCATTCATTGTAAGGGAAACCAGCAGTGAACCCTTTCGGCTTCACAGCCAGTTCCCTACTGCACATGCGCGAAGTGCACTGCGCTTTCTAACTGGCCCAGTAGCAGAGGAAGGAGGAGGGGGTCCGAACTTCCTGAGGGACGGTGCCGTGGCGCTGTCTCGTGGAAGCGGGGAAGGGTACCTGTCAAAAACAGGTACCCGTAACCCCCTCCCCCCTGAAAGGTGTCAAATGTGGCACCGGAGGGGGGGAGGAAGTGGAGGTTTCACTTTTGGGTGGAACTTTGCTTTAAGCTACCAATACATGAAAAAAAAACCTCATTAACCACTTCAGCCTCGGAAGGATTTACCCCCTTCCTGACCAGGCCATTTTTTGCGATATGGCACTGCATCTCTTTAACTGACAATTGCGTGGTCATGCGATGTTGTACCCAAACAAAATTCATGTCCTTTCTTTTTAGACAAATAGAGCTTTCTTTTGGTGGTATTTGATCACCTCTGCGGTTTTTATTTTTTGCGCTATAAACAAAAAAAAGAGCGACAATTTTGAAAATATTTTTTACTTTCTGCTATAATACATATCCCCAAAAAAATATATAAAAAAACGAATTTATTCATCAGTTTATTCTGCTACATATTTTTGGTAAAAAATATCGCAATAAGCGTATATTGATTGGTTTGCGCAAAAGTTATAGTGTCTACAAAATAGGGGAAAGATGTAGGGACTTTTTATTTTGTTTATTGTTTTTACTGATAATGGCGGCGATCTGCGATTTTTAGCAGGACTGCGACATTGCGGCGGACAAATCTGACCCTACATGACACTTTTTGGGCACCAGTGACACCAATTAAGTGATCAGTGCTATAAAAAATGCACTGATTACTGTATAAATAACACTGGCAGGGAAGGGGTTAACACTAGGGGGGCGATCAAGGGGTTAACTGTGTTCCCTGGGAGGTGTTTCTAACTGTATGGGGGATGGGCTGCCTGGGAGAAGAGAGAGATCGTGGTTCCTGATCACTAGGAACAGACTATCTCTCCTCCTCTGTCAGAACGGGGATCTGTTTGTTTACATTGACAGATCCCCGTTCTGGCTTTCTTTCCCGCAATCGCGGGTGGCTGGCGGACATCGAGTCGTGAGCGAGCTCCCACGGCGCGCGCCCGCAGTACCACATGCACAGACCGACGTATGGGTATGTTGGTTTGCGCAGCCGAGCTGCCTTACCGCAGTATATATATCCGAAAGGCGGTCGGTAAGTGGTTAAACGGGAACCACACTGAGTACCACAAACTAAAAACGCTATTTAAATTATTTTTAATATTCAAAGTAAACTCTCTCATCCATCCATGTCTCCGTGCTTTATTTTGCTGAGAAATTACTTTGAAAAACACCCCCTAGCATTTTAGCTGCAGCCATCTTGAGTAAGGGCAGATCATTCATGTAGCATTTACTTCCTAGAATGCAGTATGCTTAGCTGAGAAAACCCCTCCTCCACTCCTGAAGACTTCTGGTATGTAATGACATCATTTGCCTAGGCCTGGAAACCAGGAAGTACCTAAAAAAATGGAAAAAAAAAAAAGTTTAAAACAAGTAAATATAATATACCTTCCTATCCATGGCACAACTACCAGGGTCGCAACGGTCGCACTTGCCCAAGACAGCAGGACCAAGTTCCGGCACCAGGCTCCACTCCTGTCGGCTGCGCCTACCTTGCTGCGTGCTCGTGCTCTATGTCTTCTCCCCTGCCAGGCACCTCTCCCCCACCTTAATTACCTCTTTTGTTTTGCAGTCATTGGTGGCTGCGACTGCCGGGGTCCGAGCAACCGATGACACTGCACAGACTGGAGAGGAGATGGAATTGATGGCACAGTGGCTGCATTTGATGGCACAGTGGCTGGAATTGATGGCACAGTGGCTGCATTTGATGGCACAGTGCCTGCATTTGATGGGCACAGTGGCTGCATTTGATGGGCACAGTGTCTGGAATTGATGGCACAGTGGCTGCATTTGTTGGCACAGTGGCTGCAGTTGATGGCACAGTGGCTGCAGTTGATGGACACAGTGGCTGCATTTGATGGGCACAGTGTCTGGAATTGATAGCACAGTGGCTGCATTTGATGGCACAGTGGCTGCAGTTGATGGCACAGTGGCTGCAGTTGATGGGCACAGTGGCTGCATTTGATGGGCACAGTGTCTGGAATTGATGGCACAGTGGCTGCATTTGATAGCACAGTGGCTGCATTTGATGGGCACAGTGTCTGGAATTGATGGCACAGTGGCTGCATTTGATGGCACAGTGGCTGCAGTTGATGGGCACAGTGGCTGCATTTGATGGACACAGTGTCTGGAATTGATGGCACAGTGGCTGCATTTGATAACACAGTGGCTGCATTTGATGGCACTGTGGCTGCAGTTGATGGCACAGTGGCTGCATTTGATGGGCACAGTGGCTGTATTTGATGGCACAGTGGCTGCATTTGATGGGCACAGTGGCTGCATTTGATGGACACAGTGGCTGCAATTGATGGACACAGTGGCTGCAATTGATGGGCACAGTGGCTGCATTTGATGGACACAGTGTCTGGAATTGATGGCACAGTGGCTGCATTTGATGGCACTGTGGCTGCAGTTGATGGCACAGTGGCTGCATTTGATGGGCACAGTGGCTGTATTTGATGGCACAGTGGCTGCATTTGATGGGCACAGTGGCTGCATTTGATGGACACAGTGGCTGCAATTGATGGACACAGTGGCTGCAATTGATGGGCACAGTGGCTGCATTTGATGGACACAGTGTCTGGAATTGATGGCACAGTGGCTGCATTTGATAGCACAGTGGCTGCATTTGATGGCACAGTGGCTACATTTGATGGCACAGTGGCTGCATTTGATGGGCACAGTGGCTGTATTTGATGGCACAGTGGCTGCATTTGATGGGCACAGTGGCTGCATTTGATGGACACAGTGGCTGCAATTGATGGACACAGTGGCTGCAATTGATGGACACAGTGGCTGCAATTGATGGACACAGTGGCTGCAATTGATGGACACAGTGGCTGCAATTGATGTTTTTTCTTGTTTTGTTTTTCAGAATTTTTCAGTTTGTTTGCGCCCCCCCAACATTTTTGAGCACCAGCCGACACTGCCTGTGACAGGAGTAAAGGACTCCAGGATCAGTGGGAAGGGACCCGGGCTTGGAGGGAAGAGCCCTGGGACCAGAGGAAAGGGCCAGGAACCAGTGGCAAAGTCCCCAGGACCGAAGGAAAGGGATTTGGGGCAGGGTCAGAGGGGCCCTTTATGGGTTCTTGCACCAGGGCCCTGAAGGATCTAGTTCAGCTTCCTGTCTATTTACTAATGCTAGCAGCATAAAGATTAAAATAATAGTCAATGTTGATTGAGAGAATGAAGTTCCACTTTGAGCAACCAAGGTGGACCTAAAGCTTAACTCTAATGTATTTTCAATAGTTTCAATCTTTAATCTGCTTATATTTTGCCCTCCTTGATTCACCTATCCTCCCATCAGTATGTTAATGAAGTTTTTAAAGAAAAACTTTACGTTTACATATTATGGACCTAACTATTTATTATTTTGGACCTAGCGATTTAATCACTGGGTCTCAATGTATTTAAAGTATGCTAACAGTAAAATTTATTGTTGCCCACAGCAATCTAACTAATATTTAATGGACAATTGTAAAGTCTGTGCATTGAAAATTAAACAAGGATTCTGTGCATGAACTGTTGGAATGACCATTGGAAAATAATTGGTGAGCTCCTGTTAGCCCCCAAGACCCAATACGTGTGATGAAAGCTTACATCTCTTCTTGCCCATGGCAACCAATCTGGTTCCTTCATTCATTTTTAAACCTGGACTGTAGAAATGATAGCAGGAAACTGCTTGGTTGTTATGGGCAGCAAGATTCCTACATACTGTAAGTCCCAAAATAGCTTTCACTGTTGTGCATGTGTAGCGGTGCCCCCGAGGGGGCGGTGAGTGTAGTTGTTCCACCTGTCACCCTACCCAGCCTGGCATTCACTTCCAGTCACTCTCCAGACAATGGACAGTCCACCAGCTTTGTTTTTGTTCTTTTATTGAGGGATTAAACTTGGATGGGGTAAAGGGATTATGGGATGCCCAGAATCAACAGTATTAACCACTTGCTTGCTGGGCACCTAAACCCCCATCCTGCCCAGACCAATTTTCGGCTTTTAGCGCTGTCACTCTTTGAATGACAATTGCGCGGTCATGCAACACTGTACCCAAATGAAATTTTTATCATTTTTTCCCCACAAATAGAGCTTTCTTTTGGTGGTATTTGATCACCTCTGGGTTTTATATTTTTTGTTAAAAAATTTTTAAAAAGACCAATTTTTAAAAGAAAAATACAAAACCGTTTTATATTTTGTTAAACTTTGCAAACGGGTAATTTTTTTCCTTCATTGATGTATGCTGATGAGGATACACTGATGGGCACTGATAGGCTGCACTGATGGGCACGAATAGGCTGCATTGATGGGCACTGATAAGGCGGCACTGATGGGCACTAATAGGCGGCACTGGTGGGCACTGATGAGGTGGCACTGGTGGGCACTGATAGGTGGAATTGGCAGGCACTGAGTGGTGGCACTGATGGGTGGCACTGATGGGCGGCACTGAAGGGCAATGATAGGCACTGAAGGGCACTAATAGGCACTGAAGGGCACTAATAGGTGGCACTGATAGGTAGCACTGATAGCTGGCACTGATGGGTGGCAGTGATGGCCACTGATGGGTGGCAGTGATGGGCACTGATCAGCACTGGTAGATGACACTGATAGGCAGCACTGCTGGGTGGCACTGATTGACACCACTGGTGGGCATTGATAGGTGGCACTCGTGGGCGTTGATAGGTGGCACTGATTGCTGGCACTTATGTACTGGTGGGCACTGATTGGGCACTGTTGGCATGGATTTGTGGCACTGGCGGTATTGGTGAGCACAGATGAGGCGGCTTCGCCTCTTCCTCTTCGGGGCTTCTGTCCCTTCAACAGAAGCCGGTGATCGGCTTTTCTTTCTCCTTACGCTGTCAGCGTGAGAAGAAAAAGAAAACGATTACCGATCTTCTGTTTACATCACATGATCAGCTGTCATTGGCTGACAGCTGATCACGTGGTAAGGGGTCGGGAACGACCCCTTACTCCGATCTGTGATCACCCGAGTCTCATTGACTAGGGTGATCACAGCGCGCGCTGCATGCGCCCTTTAGGGGGGCGTGGCGAGCATGCAAAGGGGAGGACGTCTAGTGACAGCCTCCCGGCAAAGCAGATGCGCGCTGTAGCCGTCATTCCGCTATAACGCGGATCTGAAGGGGTTAAAAGATGAAATGATTGATAGGAACCTCTATTCACATCTCTCTAAAGCTCCAGACTTCTCCAGCACAATGCTTCTTTGTAGCCTGTTACTTTGTCTCCTGTGCAATACTTGGTTCCTGGCACAGCTAGCACATGGTTAGGGCCCAACTCTGAATTAAGCCCAACTTTAGGGATTTGACATTTGCTGGCAGGGACCCCGGGCCCCTTTGGTGTAGCAACCGATAGCAATAGAAAAACAAAATCTTTAGTGTTAGCTGTATGAAGGTGGACTACTGGTCCAGCCCTCCTGGCTGCAGCAGCCTGACTTCAACGCCTGTAACATCACAGTCTCTCCCGCTGGCTCTACATCCACTCCTGGCATGCCTCTCCCAGCTCTCCCGACTGTGCCTGTCACTCATTGACACCTGGTGGATCCCTCCTGAAGATGTGCCTGGCAGTGTTCCCCGCTGTCCCCTTCTACTCCTGTTCAGGACACCCGTTGGGTTGCGTGGGGTTCCTTCACAGTTCCGAGCCCCCTGGCCCAAGGTCACCCCCCCTCCAGACTGAGGGGCTCCCTCCAAGGCCCAGACAGCCTAACACTCCATCTCTCAGTTCTTCCACCCGAACAACTCCTCCCCAGCTGGGCTGACCCAAGGTATTTAAGGAGGCCTGCCCCCTGCCAATCCTAGTTGGGGATTGGTCAAGGCTCCTTACCACACCCCAGACAGCTCCACCTCTCTTCCCCTCCTCTGCTTTCAGAATCTTCTGAGAGCCAAAGAGAGAGGTAACCAAGAAGTGACACTGCCTGTAAGTCACCAGCTTCCTCTAAACCACTCCCAACCCCACAGATCAAAACAAACAGGCCTGGAAAGCCAGGCCTGCCTAAATTTACCTGCACAGGACAAAAATCTACCTCTAGCACCTACCTACAGTAGAAGGTGCTACACCTGGATGACAGGTACACTTTTTAGCCGCCTTCTCCCCCCTCCCCCACCTGCCAAAAAAATTATCCCAGAACGGAGCTGGAGCGGGCCCTGATAGAATTTCGGTCCATTATTATATCTCTCTGTTCATTAGGAATGCCATGGCCATGCGGAATAATTGTCCGCCACATCCCTAATTATACAAAAAGTAATATGATAAGATCCCCAGGTGCCTTTGAATTAAACATTCCCTCGCTGCAGGAAGTTAGAATCGCGAGTCCTTTGAAAACGCCCGCTTCAGCGGCAAGGCGGCTTTTGAGTACAGAGCGCCGCGGCATCCTTCTGCTCTTTGTTAGCTTTCACGGCTGTGTTTTGCAATCAGAGCGAGCCGTCACAAAGACTACAAAGCTTGTCATAACACAAGATGACTCTTTTGTTGTTGCATGTTTTTTCTCGACTCGTCTGGGTGCTGCGGGATAATTACAGATCCTCTTTTCAGTCGACTATTTTTATTTTACTGTATCAGGCAGTGGCGATTTCATTAATAGAGGAGAGAGAGAGAGAGATGTAGGGATAATAAATAAATAAATAAAACAAGTCAAAAAATTAAAGTGGACCTGTCATTTCTACAACATAAGAAATAGAAGACACCTTTGGTGAGGAGAACTAGAGGGCAGGGAAGGTGACTATCACCTTGATACATTTTCCCAGTAGGTTACTGGGCAGCAGTGGATTTTACTACTGACCTTGGAGAATTAAAGTGGACTTGTCATTCCTACAACAAAAGAAATGGAAGACACCATTGGTGAGGAGAACTAAAGAGGGGAGAAGGTGACCATTGCCTTCATGCATTATCCCAAAAGGTTACTGGGCACTGACAGATAGTACTGAGATCTTTGGTACTCAAAGAATTAAAGTGGACTTGTCAGTTTTAGAAAGAACTAGAAGACACATAGTTACATAGTTACATATTAGGTGAGGTTGAAAAAAGTCCATCAAGTCCAATCTATGTGTGTGAATATATGTCAGTATTACATTGTATATCCCTGTATGTTGCGGTCGTTCAGGTGCTTATCTAATTGTTTCTTGAAACTATCAATGCTCCCCGCTGAGACCACCGCCTGTGGAAGGGAATTCCACATCCTTGCCACTCTTACAGTAAAGAACCCTCTACGTCAGGGGTCTCAAACTGGTGGCCCTCCAGCTTTTGCAAAACTACAAGTCCCATCATGCCTCTACCTGTGGGAGTCATGCTTGTAACTGTCAGCCTTGCAATGCCTTCTGGGACTTGTAGTTTTGCAACAGCTGGAGGGTCGCCAGTTTGAGACCCCTGCTCTACGTAGTTTAAGGTTAAACCTCTTTTCTTCTCATTTTAATGTGTGGCCATGTGTCTTGTTAAACTCCCTTCTGCGAAAAAGTCTTATCCCTATTGTGAGGTCCCCAGTACGGTATTTGTATATTGAAATCATATCCCCTCTCAATCGTCTCTTCTCCAGGGAGAATAAGTTCAGTGCTCACAACCTTTCCTCATAGCTAATATCCTCCAGACCCTTTATTAGCTTTGTTGCCCTTCTTTGTTCTCACTCCATTTCCAGTACATCCTTCCTGAGGACTGGTGCGCAGAACTGGACAGCATACTCTAGGTGCGGCCGAACCAGAGTCTTGTAGAGCGGGAGAATTATCATTTTATCTCTGGAGTTGATCCCCTTTTTAATGTATGCCAATATTCTGTTTGCTTTGTTAGCAGCAGCTTGGCATTGCATGGCATTGCTGAGCCTATTATCTACTAGGACCCCCAGGTCATTTTCCATCCTAGATTCCCCCAGAGGTTTTCCCCCCAGTTTTATGGATTGCATTCATATTTTTGCCACCCAAATTCATTATTTTACATTTTCCTACATTGAACCTCATTTGCCATGTAGTTGCCCACCCAATTAATTTGTTCAGATGTTTTTGCAATGTTTCCACATCCTGCGGAGAAGTTATTGCCCTGCTTAGCTTAGTATCGTCCGCAAATACAGAGATTGAACTGTTTACCCCATCCTTCAGGTCGTTTATGAACAAATTAAACAGGATTGGTCCCAGCACAGAACCCTGGGGGACCCCACTACCCACCCCTGACCATTCCGAGTACTTCCCATTTAAGACCACCCTCTGAACTCACCCTTGTAGCCAGTTTTCAACCCATGTACTCAACCTATGGTCCATGCCAAAGCACCTTATTTTGTACAGTAAACGTTTATGGGGAACTGTGTCAAGTGCTTTTGCAAAATCCAGATACACCACGTCTACGGGCCTTCCTTTATCAAAGAAGGTTAGTAGATTGGTTTGGCAAGGACGATTCTTCATAAATCCATGCTGATTACTGCTAATGATACCATTCTCATTACTAAAATCCTGTATATAGTCCCTTATCATCCCCTCCAAGAGTTTACATACTATTGATGTTAGGCTAACTTGTCTGTAATTCCCAGGGATGTATTTTGGGCCCTTTTTAAATATTGGTGCTACATTGGCTTTTCTCCAATCAGCTGGTACCATTCCAGTCAGTAGACTGTCAGTAAAAATTAGGACCAATCGTCTGGCAATTACTTGACTGAGTTCCCTAAGTACCCTCGGATGCAAGCCATCTGGTCCCGGTGATTTATTAATGTTAAGTTTCCCAAGTCTAATTTTAATTCTTTCCTCTGTTAACCATGGAGGTGCTTCCTGTGATGTGTCATGAGGATAAACACTGCAGTTTTGGTTACTAAAGCCCCCCGATTCCCTCATGAAGACTGAGGAAAAGAATAAATTCAATACCTTCGCCATCTCCCCATCCTTTGTAACTAGATGGCCTTCCTCATTCTTTATGGGGCCAATATGGTCTGTCCTACCTTTTTTACTGTTTACATAAAGAATTTCTTGGTGACACCATTGGTGAGGAGAACTAGAGGGCATGGAAGGTGACCATTGCCTTGATAAATTTTTGCGGCAGGTTACTGGGTACCAGTGAATGGTAAAATTGACCTTGAAGAATTAAAGTGGGTTTGTCATTTCTACAACATAAGAAATGGAAGACACCATTGGTGAGAGGAGCTAGAAGGCAGGGAAGGTGACCATTGCCTTGATACATTCACCCAGCATGGTACTGGGTACAGGTGGATGGTACTATTGACCCTGAAGGGGGGCTTATCATATCTACAACAAAATAAATAAATGAAAGACGCAATTAATGAGGAGAATTAGAGAACAGGGAAGGTGGCCATTGCCTAGATACATTTTCCCAGCAGGTTACTTGGCACCAGAGGATGGTACTACTGACCTCAAAGTATCAAAGTGGACTTTTCATTTCTACAACACAAAATGGAAGACACCATTGGTGAGAGGAACTAGAGGCAAGAGAAGGTGACCATTGCCTTGAAACTATTTCCCAGCAGGTTTCTTTCCTCCGGTGGATGATGCTACTGACCTCAAGAATAATGTAATTTCTACAACAAAAAATGGAAGACACCATTGGTAAGGAGGACTAGAGGGCAGGGGAACATTGGCTTGGTACATTTTCCCAGTAGATTTCTCTGGACCAGCAGATGGTGCTAATGACCTCTAGAAGTAAAGTGGACATGTAATTTTTACAACCTAAAAAATGTAAGACACAATTGGCGAGGAGAGCTAGAGGGCAGGGAAAGCTTACCATTACCTTGATACATTTTCCCAGTAGGTTACTTTCCACCATCAGTTGGTATTATAGACCACAAAGAATCAAAGTGGTAATTTCTACAAAAAAATAAAATACAAATAGAAGATAACATTGGTGAAGAGGACTAGAGAGCAATGAAGGTAACCATTGCCTTGATGCATATTCCCAGCAGGTCCCTTTGAATTGGTGGATGGTGCCACTGACCTCAAAAATTTAAAGTGGATGTCCTAAAACACCATTGGTGAGAGGAACTAGAGCCCAAGGAAAGTGACCATTGCCTTTATACATTTTCCCAGCAGGTTACTGGGCAGCAGTGGTTGATCTTACTGACCTTGAAGAATTAAAGTGGGTTGTCATTTCTACCAAAAAAAATTCATAATAAGGGAAGACAACATTGGTGAGGAGAACTAGGGGGCAGGGAAGGTGACCATTGCTTTGATATGTTTTCCCCGCACGTTACTTTGCACCAGTTGATGGTGCTACTGACCTCACAGAATTAAAGAGGACCTGTCATTTCTACAGAAAAAAAAATGGAAGACACCGTTGGTCAGTGGAACTAGAGGGCAGGGAAGGTCACCATTGCCTTGATACATTTTCCCAGCATCTTACTGGGCACAGGTGGATGGTGCTACTGACCTCAAAGACTTGAAGTGAACTTGTCATTTTTATTACAATAAAAAAAATGGAAAACACCATTGGTGAGAGGAACTAGAGGCCAGGGAAGGTGACCATTCCCTTGATATATTTTCTCAGCAGGTTACTGGGCACTGGTGCCCTAGTACCGCTGACCGTGAAGAATTAAAGTGGGCTTGTCACATCTACAACAAAAAAATGGAAGACCATTGCCTTGATACATTTTCCCAGCATGTTACTGGGCACAGGTGGATGGTGCTACTGACCTCACAGAATAAAATTAGACTTGTCATTTCTACAACAAAAAATGGAAGACACCGTTGGCGAGGAAAATAAAAAGGCAGGAAAGGTGACCATTGCCTTGGTGCATTTGTCCAGCAAGGTTACGTGGCACCAGTTGGAGTGTGCCTTTCCAAATCATGTCAAATCATCTGAATTTACCACACTCCAATCAAGTTGTAGAAACATCTCAAGGATGATCAGTGGAAAAAGGATGGACCTGAGCTCAATTTTGAGTGGCATGGCAAAGGCTATGAATACTTATGTACATGGGATTTTTATTTTTAATACATTTGGAAAGATTTGGAAAGATTTTAAACAAACTTCTTTCACATTGTCATTATGGGGTATTGTTTGTAGAATTTTTAAGAAAATAATGCATTTAATCAATTTTGGAATAAGGCTGTAACATAACAAAATGTGGAAAAAGTGAAGCGCTGTGAATACTGCACTGAATGACATTTTTGTTTTTGTGACTGGTCCTGCAGTCTTCTGGGACCTATGATGTGTCCTAGAAGGCTGTGAGGGAAGGAGGGGGAGTGGCCGAACTTCCGTCTCAGATCGCTGCAGCGCATTTGACCAGAAGTGGGAGCGGGTGTCAAAACCAGGTACCCGCTCCACCCCCTCCCCCCAAAAAAAAGTGCTAAATGTGGCAGTGGAGAGGGGGAGAAGGATGTAAACAAGCGGAACTTCCCCTTTTGGGTAAAGTTCCGCCCTAAGCTTGGCGATTTTTTATAAGTTTCAACCATTTTTCGAAAGCACATACAAGTGTAGATAATCACCAGAAAAAACGCAATCTATCACTGACGAGTTTGATTTACCATCAATATTCGGTATATTGTGAAGCAGAAACAGGACA
Source organism: Aquarana catesbeiana (assembly GCF_042186555.1). Classification (NCBI taxonomy): domain Eukaryota; kingdom Metazoa; phylum Chordata; class Amphibia; order Anura; family Ranidae; genus Aquarana; species Aquarana catesbeiana. Next base: position 25,530,815 of record NC_133330.1, on the reverse strand, counting down.
ATAAAAAACTGTTTCAATACAGTTTATTGAATGATCAAAATGGAAAATAATATTAAAAAAAAACATGTCAATGCCTTTGAAAGTGAATCAGGTAAATTCCAATCCCACCTTCTCCCGGTCAACTAATTGCGTTGCGATTTTGACAAAAAATGGAAAATTCGATCGCTCTATAAAAATAGAGTGGAAAGAGTAAAGGGAGAGTTATAACCCCTGTCATGTTTTTTTTTCTTGCATCTTTGTCCCTATTGGGTACTTTTCCCTTCACCACTTCCTGTCCAATAGCCAAAACAGGGGATTTCTCTTCGTTTCCTGTCCCATGGCCCAATAAGATTATAATCCTGAGTCCTTTTGCTGTCTGTGTCCCATTGGGGAGATTTCCCTTCACTTCCTGTCCCTTAGCCCCATAAGATTATAACTATGAGTCATTTTGTCCTGTCCCATAGCCAAAAATAGAAAGTGAGCAGGCCTGTGCTGGCCATCGGGACTACCGGGAGATTCCCGGTGGGCCGATTGGCAGCGGGCCACTACACCAATGACTCTCTCTCTGACTGTGTCACTGTCTCTCTCTGTCCGAGCGTCGCCGAGCGGCTCCGCTCCAGCACTCGGCGGGCGGGCGGGCTGGCCGCCGGCGTCACAAAAGAACAGGCATTGACACTCCCCCAGGCACTCCCCCTAACAGCTATCAATATAGCCATTTGGGCGGCCTCTTTGTCCCGGCACCGTGACGTCACTCACGGACGGAGGGCGGAGGCGGCCCGGGGACATAGGAGGAGGCGGAGCCAGGGCGATGTCACAAGCAAATGGAGATGGACAAGAAAAGAGGAGGAGGAGGGGCCGCCGGGGGGAGCAGCAGCAGCGTGACATGAGAAAGAACTTACTACAGAGGCTGCCTGTGCTACTCTGCATGTGAAGAAAACAACAAGTAAACGCTGTGCCCTGATGTGCCCTGATTGTACCCCATGTGCCCTGAATGTACCCCATGTGCCCTGAATGTGCCCTGATGTTCCCTGAATGTGCCCTGATGTTCCCTGAATGTGCCCTGATTGTACCCCATGTGCCCTGAATGTACCCCATGTGCCCTGAATGTGCCCTCATGTGCCCTGTTGTTCCCTGATGTTCCCTGAATGTGCCCTGATGTACCCCATGTGCCTGATGTGCCCCATGTGCCCTGATGTTCCTTGAATGTGCCCTGATGTGCCCTGAATATACCCTGATGTACCCTATGTGCCTGATGTTCCCTGATGTACCCCATGTGCCTGATGTGCCCTGAATGTACCCTGATGTTCCCTGAATGTGCCCTGATGTGCCCCATGTGCCCCATGTGCCCTGATGTTCCCTGAATGTGCCCCATGTGCCCTGATGTTCTCTGAATGTGCCTGATGTGCCCTGATGTGCCCTGAATGTGCCCTGATGTGCCCCATGTGCCCGAATATGCCCTGAATCTGCTCTGATGTGCCCTGCATGTGCCCTGATGTGCCCCATGTGCCCTATGTACCCTCATGTGCCCCATGTACCCTCATGTGCCCCATGTACCCTGATGTGCTGTACCCTGATCTTGCTGTGTTGTGTTGCCCCGATGTGTGCTGTTCCCCGATGTGCAATGTACCCTGATGTGCTGTGCCCTGATGTGCTGTGTTGTGTTGCCCCGAAGTGCGCTGTGCCCCGATGTGCGATGTACCCTGATGTGCTGTGCCCTCATGTGCTTTTACCCTGATGTGCACTGTGCCCTGATGTGCTGTGCCCTGGGCCATTCTGGATAAAGTCCAGGGCCACATTTTTGTCCCAGTCCAGCCCTGAAAGTGAGAATAGGAAGTGAGAGGAAATCCATCCAAAGTGAGGGAATGCCTGGTTGTCACCAGAACTAGTGACACTATTAGAAGATTTTCCCTCTATTCCTGTTCTGATGACAACCAAAAATTTGGGATTTCCTCTCCTGGTGATAATGGCAAACAGGACAAATGGAGAAGATGAGTCTTTCTAATGGGGGCCCAAACATAAAAACCTCACAGGGGTTCCAATCCCTCTCCACTCTGTCCAGAACCCCCCAAAAAAAGTTATGCCTTTAGTTACACTTTAACCACTTGCCGCCCACCAAATAGAAATATGACTTCGGCAAAGTGGTTTAATTATCCTGATCGGACGTCATATGACGTGATCAGGATGACAAGCGGGGGGCGTGCAGTGCGACGATCAGAGGTGCTGAGTGTCAGTCTGACACACCGCAACTCCAATCGTGGTATGGAGCCTCTGACAGAGGCTTCTTACCACGTGATCAGCCATGACCAATCACAGCTGATCATCACGTGAAGCAGGAAGTGCTGGTAAATGGCTTTCCTCGGTTAACGCTGACAGGGAGAGCCAATAGGCAAATGCATAAAAAATAAAAACCGCAGAGGTGATCAAATACCACCAAAAGAAAGCTCTATTTGTGGGAAGAAAATGATAAAAATGTAGTTTGGGTACAGTGTTACACGAGCGCACAATTGTCATTCAAAGTGCGACAGCGCTGAAAGCTGAAAATTGTCCTGGGCAGGAAGGTGGGGGAAGTGCCCGGTATTGAACTGGTTAAAGCCCAACTCCGGGCAGCTAAAAAAAAAATAGCACCCTTATGAATTATGCTGGACAGGCAACTTGAGTTTGGCATGGCTGTTCCTCCATTGCTTCTGCTAATTAATGGACTGTGAATCTCTCACAGACCTGTAATAAATCACTAAAGCATGGATTTTTATGACTCTTAAATGTATGTGGCTGGCCACAGGCAGGTAGACATATCCTTGGGAATGACAAGTGGGGAGATATCTGCTCAATCTTACGCAACTCGTGCTGAGACCTGCCGCAATACTCATCAAATACAGTGGCACACACATAAGGGATCCGCTCCCATGGAAATAATGAGTGCCTTTGATTGCCTGAGTTGCTCGTTATCACTCTGTTGCAGTGCAGAGACAGCATGGTAATTGCAAGTGATGATCAAAATCAGGAGCACGAACAATTTCTGCCTCTCAGATAAGTAACCACTGACAACAATGATCTTTTTTAGCAATCTGTAAGGAGCATTGTTCCATCTGACCACCTATTTATGGGGCATTCTTCCCACTGATCACCAACGTAAGGAGCATTCTTCCCACTAACCACCAATGTAAGGAACATTCTTCTCACTGATCACCAATGTAAGGAACATTCTTCTCACTGATCACCAATGTAAGGAACATTCTTCTCACTGATCACCAATGTAAGGAACATTCTTCCCTCTGAGCACCAACGTAAGGAGCATTCTTCCCACTGATCACCAATGTAAGGGACATTCTTCCCACTGATCACCAATGTAAGGAGCATTCTTCCCACTGACCATCAATGTAAGGAACATTCTTCCCACTGATCACCAATGTAAGGAGCATTCTTCTCACTGACCACCAATGTAAGGAGCATTCTTCCCACTGAGCACCAATGTAAAGAGCATTCTTCCCACTGAGCACCAATGTAAGGAACATTCTTCCCACTGAGCACCAATGTAAAGAGCATTCTTCCCACTGACCACCAATGTAAGGAGCATTCTTCCCACTGAGCACCAATGTAAAGAGCATTCTTCCCACTGACCACCAATGTAAGGAGCATTCTTCCCACTGACCACCAATGTAAAGAGCATTCTTCCCACTGAGCACCAATGTAAGGAGCATTCTTCCCACTGAGCACCAATGTAAGGAACATTCTTCTCACTGATCACCAATGTAAGGAGCATTCTTCCCACTGAGCACCAATGTAAGGGACATTCTTCCCACTGACCACCAATGTAAGGGACATTCTTCCCACTGACCACCAATGTAAGGAGCATTCTTCCCACTGACCATCAATGTAAGGAACATTCTTCCCACCGATCACCAATGTAAGGAACATTCTTACCACTGATCACCAATGTAAGGAGCATTCTTACCACTGATCACCAATGTAAGGAACATTCTTCCCACTGATCACCAATGTAAGGAACATTCTTCCCACTGAGCACCAATGTAAGGTGCATTCTTCCCTCTGACCACCAATGTAAGGAACATTCTTCCCACTGATCACCAATGTAAGGGACATTCTTCCCACTGATCAACAATATAAGGAGCATTCTTCCCACTGATCCCCAATGTAAGGAGCATTCTTCCCACTGACCACCAATGTAAGGAGCATTCTTCCCACTGAGCACCAATGTAAGGGACATTCTTCCCACTGACCACCAATGTAAGGGACATTCTTCCCACTGACCACCAATGTAAGGAGCATTCTTCCCACTGAGCACCAATGTAAGGGACATTCTTCTCACTGACCACCAATGTAAGGGACATTCTTCCCACTGACCACCAATGTAAGGAGCATTCTTCTCACTGATCACCAATGTAAGGGACATTCTTCCCACTGATCACCAATGTAAGGAACATTCTTCCCACTGTGCACCAATGTAAGGGACATTCTTCCCACTGATCACCAATGTAAGGAGCATTCTTCCCACTGAGCACCAATGTAAGAAGCATTCTTCCCACTGACCACCAATGTAAGGAGCATTCTTCCCACTGAGCACCAATGTAAGGGACATTCTTCCCACTGACCACCAATGTAAGGAGCATTCTTGCCACTGATCACCAAAGTAAGGAGCATTCTTCCCACTGAGCACCAATGTAAGGGACATTCTTCCCACTGACCACCAATGTAAGGAGCATTCTTCCCACTGAGCACCAATGTAAGGGACATTCTTCCCACTGACCACCAATGTAAGGAGCATTCTTCCCACTGAGCACCAATGTAAGGGACATTCTTCCCACTGACCACCAATGTAAGGAGCATTCTTGCCACTGATCACCAATGTAAGGAGCATTCTTCCCACTGAGCACCAATGTAAGGGACATTCTTCCCACTGACCACCAATGTAAGGAGCATTCTTCCCACTGACCACCAATGTAGGGAACATTCTTCCCACTGATCACCAATGTAAGGGGCATTCTTCCCACTGACCACCAATGTAAGGAACATTCTTCCCACTGATCACCAATGTAAGGGACATTCTTCCCACTGACCTCCAATGTAAGGAACATTCTTCCCACTGATCACCAATATAAGGAACATTCTTCCTACTGGCCACCAATGCAAGGGACATTCTTCCCACTGATCACCAATGTAAGGAGCATTCTTCCCAGTGACCATCACACTACCCTAAGCAGTATGTACTATGGGATGTAGTTGGTAATATAGTGGGCCCTCACTGATTATATAACTGTATATGTCTACACAAGAGGTCACTATTTTAAGCCCAGCTTAAGTTCCCTCTCTTGCTTTTTTATTTTGAGGGTACGCAATACACAAAGCATTATTATTTATAATTTTTATTCTTCATTTAGTCTATACAACTGGACTTTTGACGATCATTCTTTTCTGCTGTGGGGAAGATATAGAGGAGTTGGGATCCACTTCTTCCACTGTTGTCATCCATTGCAGGCCATTGATCTTTATTTACAACAGGTATGGAGCAGTATCAATATGCTAGGAAATAGATATTTTCATAAAAACTTTATTTATATCTATTGCTCTGATGTATCTTCTTACATTTTCAGAGATGTATCTATTGTTTTCTTCCTGAGGAAGCCTGCTTTAGTTGTGTGAAACGCGTTGAAGAAATTATAAGCATTTACCACCCTATTTTTTTATACCACAAGTGGGGATGATACTACCGACTGTTTTTCTCTGATGACTGTATCATGTAGTGTATGTATCTGTATCATGTCAAGATGTATTTCCATGTGCCCTGGTTATGGGGTATTGTTAATGTTTATATGACAATCTTTTATATATGTATAAATAAAATCGAACTACATTTTAATTAACATTTGGGTGTGGTACCTTGAAAATCCAATGTAGTTTTTTTGTTTTGAAGGTTTGTTTTTCTTAAAAAACAAAAAACAAAAATTCCCAGCTCACTTACCAGCCAGCCTGCAACAAAACAAACTGACCTAGTCTAACAGTTCACGTTAAAACCAAGGGGTTTAGTTTGCACAAATTTGCAAATACATACATAAGCTGCAGTGGCCATGCCACCCCAGTGTACTGCAGTCCTAACTCTATAAATTTGAGAGTCTCCTGAGTTGGAACATGTATGTAATAATGGATAGATTAGGGACAGGTATGCCTGGAGTGAGCCCACCACTTTTTAAAAGGTACAGGGATGCACTAAGTAAATGATGATATTACCACGAGTGGTGGGATATCCCTATCTTATAAGGGACATAATTGCTCCCAATCTATAATATAGTGCTGAGACCTATAGGTAAACAACTTGCATCATAGTAATTAAACCGGGAAGTATTAGAAATGATCCACATAATAGGTCAAAAAAAGTCATTGGAAACATTATTGTTAACACAGATTGTCTAAACAGATATTGTTGCTGGTCGCTGAATGTTCACATTCAAGGAATATCTCTCCTTCACAGATAATTGTGACTTCAAAGAGAATAACACCATAGAGAAAATTTGATTTGCGATAGGAAAGTCCTTCCACCTGGAAAATGACTGCCCCTTACCAGCTGCTCTGATCTCTTTTTCAAGGAGATCACATCTGCTTTAGGCTTTTATCCCAGCCACGGTCTCTGTGTGTATCCATTAGATGACACTTCTCCTCCTCTTTATTCTTCCCTGAATGTCTCACGGTCAGCGGTTAACCCAATTAAAAAGGAAAAGAGCATAAGCGAAAAAGTAGCGTCTATAAAACATTCAAGCCGGCCAGCTCTTTAGATACTCGCCCGTGTCTTCCGGGACTACACGTTGTATTGGTGATGTCAGCACACCGCTCCTCCCTACGTCGTTTCGTCAAAGGTGACGTCGTCCAGGGGCACGGGCGTTGTGCTGACCTGCCACCTTTTAAGCTTCATGACCACAAGGAAACGTCCAGCCCTGAGCTCCGAGCGTCCCCGTCACAATAGCCACCATCTTGGAATAGGGTTACTGCCAGTGTCTCAGGGAAAACTGCAAATACCATGATATAAAAAGATATCAAAGTATGCAGGAATAATGTCCTATTTACAATTTATCCTAAAATGTACCTTAAAATATACTGGACCAAAAAGTAATTTTTAATTAATTACAGACCAAGAACGTGACTCAAGTGACCTCTAGTGGTCCGTCAGTACACGGCATAACAGTTTTAGGCCTTATTGTAGTAATTGATTACCACTGGAAATTAATATAAATATATGCAATATAATATGGTTAAATCTAAAAAAGAGAAAATACGAAACAGGGGAACAGTAATATTCCTCTATTCGTACAAAAAGAGAAAAATAAGAAAAATAAAAATACAAAAGTTAAAAAAGGAAAAAAAGGAGAAATTATGAATTCCTTCCCTTTTACCTATATTATTTACAAATTATTTTAATAAATGTAAAAAATAAATAACAAATGATAAATAAAAACGAGGGAGCGTCCCCAATTACAGGGAAGGAATGATCATTCCCCTATGGGGGACCCACCCATTCTGATATGTCCCTACTACTAGGTCCCCATAACTCCTAACATCTCTAGGTCTAATGGAAGAATATGTTTAACTTAATGTTAGGGGTCAACTGGGAGCTCAAGACTAGTTCACATTGGTAGCTATTTATCCATTGTCTATGAAAGCATTAACATCTGTATCAATGTTAAGGCCATATGGGGTGTAACATCGTACCCTATGGATCCAGACCATCTCTAACTTTGACAATTCTCTAAGCAGGGAGCCCCCCCTCTAATGAGCATTATATTTATCTATTGCCAGAAAGAGTGTCTTAGCTGGATCTCGGTTATGGAACCTGTCATAATGTTTGGAAACAGAATGATATTTAAAGCCAATTTTGATGTTGGTAATATGCTCTCCTAGGTGGACCTGCATTGACCGCTTGGTCCTACCGATGTATTGAAGCCCACAGGGGCATTGGAGTAAATAAGCCAGAGCTACACGTAACGAATGGCTCAATTTTATACTCCTTAGAAGTGCTTGTTGAAATAAAAGACTCAGTTCTCTTTGTCTTACTTCTGTTCAACGTACAGACTTGACATTTGCGACATTGATGGTATCCAGAAAGATTCTGGAAAAATGACAGCCTTTTCTTGGGTGGATCCACTACATTAGGGGCAATCATGTCCTTAAGAGAAGGGACCCCTTTAAAAATTACCTGTGGTTTATCTGGTAAAAAGGTGTTAATAATTCTATCATTGCCTAACAGATGCCAATGTTACGTATAATTTTCTTAATTAAATGATGTTGAGTTGAATAAATTGTGATGAAAGGTATAGTGGGTCCCTCCCTCTTTTTCTTGGGGCCTACATCCAATAAAGTGGATCTATCCAGTTTTGCAACCTCCTCTATGGTGGCCTCTAAAGTGTGCATGTCATAACCCTTTTCGTGTAGTCTGTTCTTCAAGATATCCGCTTGGGACCTATAATCAACCATTTCCGAACAATTACGCCTCATTCTGACGAATTGGCTCTTTGGCACCGACTTCAGCCAGGTGTCATTATGACAGCTGTCCAAGGGTATAAAAGCGTTACGATCAGTTTGTTTAAAATACATGATTGTCTTAAAACCATCAGCTCCTTTTATAATAGTGAGATCCAAGAAATTAATTCTTTCTTGGCTTGCTTCATAAACAAACCTGATCCCTCTCTCATTGTCATTAATAGAGGAGAAGAATTCATCAAGCTGGGAGATAGTACCATCCCATAGGAGGAGGACATCATCTATGTACCTCGCCCAAAACACTAGGTCTGGGTTACGGTCCTTATAGATGACGTCCTCCTCCCACTTGGCCATAAAAGGATTGGCCAAGCTTGGGGCGTATTTAGCGCCCATAGCTACACCCCGTTGTTGTCGATAATAGCTATGGTCAAACCAGAAATAATTATGGTCTGCAGCAAATTCCAGCAGATCCATAATATATTCCTGTTGCTGTTGAGGTATCTTTGAAAAGGCATTCAAAAATATTAACAGCCGAAAGCCCCAAGTTATGTGGGATAATGGTGTACAGTGATGCGACATCAGCTGTAGCCAGGCACATATGTTCATTAGATCTTAATTGGGACAACAAATGGATCACATGTTTAGTATCCTTCAGGTAGGAAGGCATTTGTTGCACTAGAGGTTGGAGAAAAAAGTCTATATACTTGCCCACCCGGGACGTAATGGAGTCGATACCACTTACTATCGGACGTCCCGGGGGGCAAGTAAGACTTTTATGAATTTTTGGTAAATAATACATCACTGGAACCCTTGGAGCCTTCGGGACCAAAAATGTTTTTTTCTTTCTCGTTGAGTATACCCAACTGGAATCCTCTTGTTACCAATAATTCCAAGGATTCTTTATATTTGCTAATAGGATTACCGGGTAGGGGAATATATGTATCCCGATCCCCTACAATTTTATACATTTCTTTCAAATAATCCTTCCGATCAAGGACCACAGTTCCCTCACCCTTGTCAGCTGGGCGAATGACGATTCCCTTATTGTTACAAAGTGAATCCAGTCCCTCTTTCAGAATTCTTTCCATCTTGTGATTGATAACCTTAATGGATTCCAAGTCTCTGAGGACTACATCTCTAAATACCCTTAACGAGGGTACCAAAACCCCAGGGGGATTGAATGTAGAGGCATTAGCCAGTCCAGAATGTAGGTATTCCTGCTGGACCGATCGTCCTGGTTCTGCTGGAGTGCTCGCAAAGTGTCTTTTAATATTAATCTATGCGAACATACTTGTGAACGTCCCAAGATCCCAAGCGGATATCTTGAAGAACAGACTACACGAAAACGGTTATCACATACACACTTTAGAGGCCACCATAGAGGAGGTTGCAAAACTGGATAGATCCACTTTATTGGATGTAGGCCCCAAGAAAAAGAGGGAGGGACCCACTATACCTTTCATCACAACTTATTCAACTCATCATCATTTAATTAAGAAAATTATACGTAAATATTGGCATCTGTTAGGCAATGATAGAATTATTAACACCTTTTTACCAGATAAACCACAGGTAATTTTTAAAGGGGTCCCTTCTCTTAAGGACATGATTGCCCCTAATGTAGGGATCCACCCAAGAAAAGGTTGTCCTTTTTAGAGAATCTTTATGGATACCATCAATGTCGCAAATGTCAAGTCTGTACGTTGAACAGAAGACAAAGAGAACTGAGTCTTTTGTTTCAACAAGAACTTCTAAGGAGTATAAAATTGAGCCATTTGTTACGTGTAGCTCTACAGGAGTGGTTTATTTACTCCAATGCCCCTGTGGGCTTCAATACATCGGTAGGACCAAGCGGTCAATGCAGGTCCGCCTAGGAGAGCATATTACCAACATCAAAATTGGCTTTAAATATCATTCTGTTTCCAAACATTATGGCAGGTTCCATAACTGAGATCCAGCTAATACACTCTTTCTGGCAATAGATAAATATAATGCTCATTGGAGGGGGGGGGGGCTCCCTGCTTAGAGAATTGTCAAAGTTAGAGATGGTCTGGATCCATAGGGTACGATGTTACACCCCATATGGCCTTATCATTGATACGGATGTTAATGCTTTCATAGACAATGGATAAATAGCTACCAATGTGAACTAGTTGACCCCTAACATTAAGTTAAACATATCCTTCCTTTAGACCTAGAGATGTTAGGAGTTATGGGGACCTAGTAGTAGGGACATATCAGAAGGGGTGGGTCCCCCATAGGGGATTGATCATTACTTCCCTGTAATTGGGGATGCTCCCTCGTTTTTATTTATCATTTGTTATTTATTTTTTACATTTATTAAAATGATTTGTAAATAATATAGGTAAAAGGGAAGGAATTCATAATTTCTCCTTTTTTCCTTTTTTAACTTTTGTATTTTTATTTTTCTTATTTTTCTCTTTTTGTACGAATAGAGAAATATTACAGTTCCCCTATTTCGTATTTTCTCTTTTTTAGATTTAACCATATTATATTGCATATACGGTATTTATATTAATTTCCAGTGGTAAGCAATTACTACAATAAGGCCTAAAACTGTTTTGCCGTGTACTGACGGACCACTAGAAGTCACTTGAGTCACGTTCTTGGTCTGTAATTAATTAAGAATGACTTTTTGGTCCAGTATATTTTAAGGTACATTTTAGGTTAAATAGTAAATAGGACATTATTCCTGCATACTTTGATATTTTTTTATATCATGGTATTTGCATTTTTCCCTGAGACAGTGGCAGTAGCCCTATTCCAAGATGGTGGCTATTGTGACGAGGACTGGGCGTTTCCTTGTTCTGTCATGAAGCTTAAAAGGTGGCGAGTCAGCACGCCGCCCGTGCCCCTGGACGACGTCACCTTTGACGAAACGACATAGGGAGGAGCGGCGTGCTGACGTCACCAATACAACGTGTAGTCCCGGAAAAGACATGGGCAAGTATCTGAAGAGCCAGCCGTTTGAATGTTTTTATAGACGCTACTTTTTCGCTTATGCTCTTTTCCTTTTTAATTGGGTTAACCGCTGACCGTGAGGCATTCATGGAAGAATAAAGAGGAGGAGAAGTGCCATCTAATGGATACACACAGAGACCGTGGCTGGGATAAAAGCCTAAAGCAGATGTGATCTCCTTAAAAAAGAGATCAGAGCAGCTGGTAAGGGGCAGTCATTTTCCAGGTGGAAGGACTTTCCTATCTCAAATCACTTTTCTCTAAGGTGTTATCCTGTTTGAAGTCACAATTATCTGTGAAGGAGAGATATTCCTTGAATGTGAACACTCAGCGACCAGCAACAATATCTGTTTAGACAATCTGTGTTAACAATAATGTTTCCAATGACTTTTTTTGACCTATTATGTGGATAATTTCTAATACTTTCCGGTTTAATTACTATGATGCAAGTTGTTTACCTATAGGTCTCAGCACTATATTATAGATTGGGAGCAATTATGTCCCTTATAAGATAGGGATATCCCACCACTCGTGGTAATATCATCATTTACTTGGTCTTTTTAATTTTTGCGCAGTTTTTTTCTTTCTTTGACATGTATTTATTGTGTGTATCTCACAATTCAACTGCAGCAGGACCCTAATTATTGTGCCTTTGAAGGGCTATTTAGACAGCGCTGTGTTTCCATTTGATATACAGGGATGCACTAGACACCCAGCAATAGCACAATGGCAGCAAGGTATCAAGTGTGTCCCCTCACTAATTTCTAACAGTACAAACAAATAGTAACCACCCCAACCTATAACTGACCAGCAAGGAGCACATGGAAGGGCGACCCATGTCAAAAAAAACAACAAACAAAAATTCCCAGCTCACTTACCAGCCAGCCTGCAGCAAACCGAATTGACCTTGTCTAACAGTTCACATTAAAATCAAGAGGTTTAATTTGCACACATTTGCAAATATATGCGTAAGCTGCAGCGGCCACATCATGGCACCCCAGTGTACTGCAGTCCTAACTCTACTCTGCTCTCAGGAGTAGTAAAGTGCAAGAAAAGCCTAAGTCTAACTATTCTTAAACATTTTCCTTTGTTCCTTCCCCTCTCCTCCTACCCAACCTGTATAAAATAAGATGTGCATACTTGCCTATTTCATATCCGCTCTGGTGCGGTCACGTGATCCTATAACTTCAACTCAGGGAGCGCTCAACGTGGCAGGGAATTACAGAACAATGATGTCGCCCATAAGCTCCCATGGCCAGCTATTGTCGGTGCCCCCTCCTCTCCCCTGCAGCGGCCACATGTAAGCAGGTTGGACTGTTCTAGTGAGCTTCTGCCCAGCTAGGAAGGAAAGGGTAAACCCATTTCCCAGGCTTTTTCTGAGCTCTGCCTCTCTCTCTCTCTTCCTGTGCTGTAAATAAAAGGGGGGAGGGCTCTGCCCTAACTGTCAGTCTGCATTGGAAACCAGACAAACCACAGCAGTCTAGACAAACCACAGCATGTGAGTTCCCCCCTTTCTCTCCTGTTCATGTGCTTACTGAAGAGGAGAGAAAGGGGGCCTGCTGGGATCTACAGTCCTCCCTAAATACACAGCCAGCCAGCAAGATGTGACCACCATCCACATCTTCTGCCTGGGATCTCTGCCTCTCTGGAAGTCCCTTTTTCTGATGGACACCTGATGCCCTAGATCCTTTCATAGGGGATTGATGGGACTTGCAGTCTATCCTGAAGATACCAACCGTGGACTCTTTCCAAGAATGGACTCTTTCCTGTGCAGGTATGCTGGGGCAGCTTCAAGCCTGTATTTAGAGATTAGGGATGTTGGAAAAAGGCTGTGCTATATGTTGAACTGTTATCTTATGATTTATATTATGCTGTATTACTCAAGTAAAGCTTTTGAAACTTTCCCTCTGCCTGGTCTGAAGTTACTAAAGGGGTGTAATGCAAGTAACTGGCACATACTGTATAGTCTACAGCTTGGGTCACTAGCACAGTGGGGTAGGAAGACATCAGTATAAAGAGTTAATCCAGTGTAAAGCTACAGTGGTTACCAAGGGTAACGGAGGTCTGGCAAAAGATCTTTTTGTTTTAAGCATGTTCATGTGGCAAGTGAGAAAGCCTCTTGAAGCGAGGGAGATGTTTTTGGTACTCCTTCCACAGAGATCTGTCTCCCATAGCAAAGGGAGTCCAGTTTATTTGTTCAAGTGTATGTGAAGCTCGGCACAAGTAAAGGTATCCCCTGTGCCAGGTAAGTGACCCTGTTTCAGGTGCCTAGCATAGCGCCCACCCCTCCTACTCACTCAATAACACAGGGGAGCCGAGCTTCAGGATCATGTGAAAGGACCGAAGTTCATTAAAAATAGGTAAGTACACAAAGTGAAGACCGCAGGAAATTCTATTTGCTTGGAGGAAAAACCTAATGCCAGCCACAGATGGATCGAAATTCAGCCGATTCAGCAAGGACTGGCCAAATCTTGATCCATCTTCCAACAGGCTGGTAGTACAGAAGTCGATCAAGAGACCAGCATGCCCATAGATGGATGGAAATTTGACCGGTTCAGCAGAGACTGACCACATTTTGATCTATCTTCCAACAGGCTGGTAGTACAGAAGTTGCTCAAGAGACCAGCCTGCCCATAGATGGATCGAAATTTGGCTGGTTCAGCAGGGACTGGACAAATTTTGATCCGTCTTCTAACAGGCTGGTAGTACACAAGTTGATCGAGAGACCAGCGTGCCCATAGATGGATCGAAATTTGACCGGTTCAGCAGGGACTGACCAAATTTTGATGTATCTTCCAACAGGCTGGTAGTACAGAAGTTGCTCAAGAGACCAGCCTGCCCATAGATGGATTGAAATTCTGCCGGTTCAGCAGGGACTGGACAAATTTTGATCCGTCTTCTAACAGGCTGGTAGTACACAAGTTGATCAAGAGACCAGCCTGCCCATAGATGGATGGAAATTCTGCCAGGTTCAGCAGGGACTGGTCGAATTTTGATCCATCTTCTAACAGGCTGGTAGTACAGAAGTTGCTCAAGAGACCAGCCTGCCCATAGATGGATCCAAATTCGTCCGGTTCGGCAGGGACTGGCCGAATCTTAATCCATCTTACAACAGGTTGGTAGTACATAAGTTGATCAAGATGGATATACTGTAGATGGATCAAAATGTAACCAATCCCTGCTGAACCAGGCCAAATTTCAATCCATCTATGGCCGGCTTTCGACTTTTCTTCCACTTTAAGTAGAAATTTCAATGGTCTTTACGTTGTAACGTCACCATATCCCATGACATCTATTAAAATGTTTAGGCAACTAAACAGAAGGATTATTCGCCGTCATTTTGTCTAAACACAATACAACGATCTGGAAACAATAAATTGCCAGGGGGTTCCAAGTCCAAAGTTTAATTATGTCTATTTGTTTTAGCTGCGCATTATTTAAGTGATCTACAAAATAATGGAAATAATTAGCATCTACTTCTTGTTTGCAGAAAGCGGCTGGTCCCCAAAAGGCCGGCCATTTAGCGGCTCAATTGATTTTATGTAACTACTTACCCCGTTCCGCGGAATTCTCATCCTGTCCCAAATCAGTTGTTTAACGAAATGGAACAATGGACTGAAATGTAAATTGCACCATTATGAGACATTTCCTGCAATAATCCCCAACATAAACTTTTATTTTGTTTCCAGAGATCCAATGGGATTAGAAACAATCACAGAGTCCGAAAATGCCTTAAAGAATAACTCCACTTTCGTGGGGGGAAAAATAGTGGATAATACTAAATAATATAGGGCTGAACAAGAGTAAAATCAGTTGATTTCCCCCATTCATGCTAAACACTGGGGATGGAGGAACCGCCTTCTGTAGGCTGATAGGCTGCAGTCACTATGCGGCTGATCATTTTAGGCTTATGCCGTGTACACACGTGCGGAATTTGCGTCGGAAAAATCTTAGATGGTTTTTCTGACCGGATTCTGCTCAAGCTTGGCTTGCATACACACGGTCACACAAAAGTTCGCTGAACTTTTGACCGTCAATAACGCGGTGACGTACAACACTACGACGAGCCGAGAAAATGAAGTTCAATGCTTCTGAGCATGCGTCGAATTGTTTTCGAGCATGCGTAGGAATTTTGCGCGCCAGAATTGGTACAGACGATCAGAATTTCCCATCGGAACTTTTTCCGACCGAAAAATTGAGAACATTCTCTCAGTCTTTTGCTGGCTGGAATTCCGCCAGCAACAGTCTAAAGGAGCATACACACGGTCGCATTTTCCGACCAAAAGCTCTCATCAGTCTTTTGCTGGCCGAATTTCCGATCGTGTGTACGGGGCATTAGACAATTTTTCTGGTACAATTTTTTTTATTGAAATAGATGAAAAGCAAATATACAGTGGGGACGGAAAGTATTCAGACCCCCTTAAATTTTTCACTCTTTGTTATATTGCAGCCATTTGCTAAAATCATTTAAGTTCATTTTTTTTCTCTCATTAATGTACACACAGCACCCCATATTGACAGAAAAACACAGAATTGTTGACATTTTTGCAGATTTATTAAAAAAGAAAAACTGAAATATCACATGGTCCTAAGTATTCAGACCCTTTGCTGTGACACTCATATATTTAACTCAGGTGCTGTCCATTTCTTCTGATCATCCTTGAGATGGTTCTACGCATTCATTTGAGTCCAGCTGTGTTTGATTATACTGATTGGACTTGATTAGGAAAGCCACACACCTGTCTATATAAGACCTTACAGCTCACAGTGCATGTCAGAGCAAATGAGAATCATGAGGTCAAAGGAACTGCCTGAAGAGCTCAGAGACAGAATTGTGGCAAGGCACAGATCTGGCCAATAGGTAATTAGGGAGATAAAAATGGCGCTGCCCTCTAAATAAATGAATAATAAACTAAGGCCTAAGTGGGGCCAAGATATATAGGAATTGTATCACTACTAATATTATACAAAATAGACAATCTGTATATCAAGGCAATTAAAATATTATAAATTGGAACTGTAATGCAGGTATGATACTTCTGCATATAGCGTAGTACCGGGAATGCAGAACCGGTATGTGAAAACAAAGAAGAAAAATTATTTGAAAAAAATTATTTGAAAAAATACACCAATAGTGCATAAATATTGGGACAAAATGGCGTCTCCCGTGATGAAATTTTTTAATATGTGAAAAGTATGTGAAAAATATTATCAGTGCTATATTAGTGAAGCTCCCACAAAACTAAATGATAAAAATAAGTGAAATACGGTGTGAAATATCCTCAAAATTTCAGAAATATTGTGACATAGAGCGCCTATGGTGAGTTCAGAGTGACAAGCTACTTGTTGTGTATCTTATGCTATATACTCTCCATGCGTACCAGACAAAATAAATAACAATCCCGGATTTCTCATTCACAAAATATAAGAACAGATATTATAGAAATAAAAACTGGTGATAATTAATTTCTAACGAATAAGTGATTAAATACATAAACTCCGTGCAAACAATAATTGAGTAAGTTCAATATTATATATTTTTTCACTCCTTGGGAGTTACTATCCGTGACTTCTCTGCTTGTAGTTCAAAGTGGTGACTTGAGGTGCTCAACCCCCCAGTGCTCCCCCACTCACCAGAATTGATCACCCCTGCAGGGGTACCGAGCGATAAAGTGGGTGCTCTTGGGGTAGTTGGTGATCTTTCCTCTTGAATTGCTGTTCCTTTATTCAGTGCGATCCTTAATAAGTAATCCTGGTTAAGCTGTGTGCTTCAGCCTGACATAATCACTCCATACCTCCTTAGCTGTAAAACTCTCCGGGATAACCGGAGCCAGGAGAGAAACAAAGAGGCTGCCTTGGTGAAGTATGTCAAAAAAGTTTTATTAAATAAACCTTAATCCAGTCCAATAATGATGGTAGATTATAACAAGCTGAACAGAGATATAAACGGAACCGCTGTATGCAAGGATGGGACCAGACGCAAGCTGTAAGCGTGCGTTCCAGATCTGGCCAAGGTTACAAAAAAATGTCTACTGCACTTAAGGTTCCTAAGAGCACAGTGGCCTCCATAATCCTTAAATGGAAGACGTTTGGGACGACCAGAACCCTTCCTAGAGCTGGCCGTCCAGCCAAACTGAGCTATCGGGGGAGAAGAGCCTTGGTGAGAGAGGTAAAGAAGAACCCAAAGATCACTGTGGCTGAGCTCCAGAGATGCAGTCGGGAGATAGGAGAAAGTTATAGAAAGTCAACCATCACTGCAGCCCTCCACCAGTCGGAGCTTTATGGCAGAGTGGCCCGACGGAAGCCTCTCCTCAGTGCAAGACACATGAAAGCCTGCATGGAGTTTGCTAACAAACACCTGAAGGACTCCAAGATGGTGAGAAATAAGATTCTCTGGTCTGATGAGACCAAGATAGAACTTTTTGGCCTTAATTCTAAGCGGTATGTGTGGAGAAAACCAGGCACTGCTCATCACCTGTCCAATACAGTCCCAACAGTGAAGCATGGTGGTGGCAGCATCATGCTGTGGGGGTGTTTTTTAGCTGCAGGGACAGGACGACTGGTTGCAATCGAGGGAAAGATGAATGCGGCCAAGGACAGGGATATCATGGACGAAAACATTCTCCAGAGTGCTCAGGACCTCAGACTGGGCCGAAGCTTTACCTTCCAACAAGACAATGACCCTAAGCACACAGCTAAAATAATGAAGGAATGGCTTCACAACAACTCTGTGACTGTTCTTGAATGGCCCAGCCAGAGCCCTGACTTAAACCCAATTGAGCATCTCTGGAGAGACCTAAAAATGGCCGTCCACCAACGTTTACCATCCAACCTGACAGGACTGGAGAGGATCTGCAAGGAGGAATGGCAGAGGATCCCCAAATCCAGGTTTGAAAAACTTGTTGCATCTTTCCCAAAAAGACTCATGGCTGTATTAGATCAAAAGGGGCTTCTACTAAATACTGAGCAAAGGGTCTGAATACTTAGGACCATGTGATATTTCAGTTTTTCTTTTTTAATAAATCTGCAAAAATGTCAACAATTCTGTGTTTTTCTGTCAATTTGGGGTGCTGTGTGTACAATATGGGGGGCTGTGTGTACATTAATGAGGAAAAAAATGAACTTAAATGATTTTAGCAAATGGCTGCAATATAACAAAGAGTGAAAAGTTTAAGGGGGTCTGAATACTTTCAGTCCCCACTGTAGCGGTAATAATCCCACGCAGGGGATATGAGCAGTAAGCAAAACATGGTACAACATAAGAATACACATTGAGAACATGTTTTGTAGAGTGAACAGTCGAACAATAATAACCCTCCGGGCCAAGGCCAGGGGGTCAACATAGGATGCCTGGGCTTTATTGCTCAGGGGTTGGGGTGTAGAGCAGTCCACAGAATTTTGGAAAAACAAAACTCGAACCAAACTCATAAGAACAAACAAGAAAATAAAAAGCAAAAACAAAAAAATGTAGCCTGGTAATGGGCAGCCAGCTTCTCTCCTCCCCTCTATGTATTGCAGTTCCCGTACTCACAGCCCAGTCCATGAAGCTCCTTCCTCTTCCCCCCCCCCACACTCACAGCTCCTCTCCACTAGATGGGACTGCCAGAGTGAGCAGTCCTGAGAGGGGCTTCAGTAACCGGAACTATAAGCAGAGCATCGGAAACTGCGGCCAGGAGGTTCTGTATCCCCCCCACAGAGACAAGCAAGTCCCTTGGAACTAGTGCTGTTCGCATCCAGACAACTACAAATATGTAAAGATAGGTAACATTCTGATACATGTAATAGATGCTAGATTTTAATTAAGCTTTCATGGGGGGGGGGGGTGTTGGAAGAATTTTTGAGGGTTCCCTGGTGTCCGGGTGTCAGAAACCCGGACAGAGGAAAAACCGGACTGTCCAGGTGAATCCTGGACAGGTGACAACCCTAAGGCACACCTCCAGCTCTGCAGCTCTTATTGGCTTTCTTATGACTCATCCCCTCTCCCTTCCTGGCAAACTCTTACGAGAGTGAGAGAGAGAGAGCTGTGCATGATGTCATCGGCCTAGGCTAATGACCAGACAAGAAACAGGAAGTGGGCTGTATAAGGTAATTACTGGCAGAAAAAAAAATTTTACTATCCAAAGTTAAAACAACAACAAGGGCAGAAGATTTAATAGATAGAAAGGTGAAAAAATGGCTGAAGGTCCGCTTTAATTGCAATTTGCAAACTGAGATCCTAGATTGGATGAACTGGTAGATTTTTCATTATTGCCTTATCTGTATTTTTTTGATAGTGCACCCATTTTTCATTTTTTCTCACTTTTCCCCTGTACATCTTTCAAGCGCTGTGCTTTTCTTGTGTAGCATGAGTCAGTTCTTCAGAATGTTAAATTGCCATTTTATCCACAGAACGGTCATTATTCCTCTTCATTTTTTTCCCCTCTTTCAGCAAACTTCGTGATCACGAGGATTCTCAGTCTGCAGATAAAACAGAGACCATTACGGCTTAATTTGCTAAATGGCACAATAAAGAAGGATGATGTTTATTTGTGCAGACTAGAGTCGTGTTCCGGGCCTTTCAATGGAGATAAAGTGTTGTCTGCTTACACTGAATTGGTTCTTGTATTACTTGGCTGTACGCATCCCAACGTACAGTGTTAACTTTGAACACTGAAACATTTCCGTCGATGAAATTAATACTATTTTAGTCGACTAAAATACAACTAAAACTAAAACAATTGAGATGAATGAAATACGGCTAAAACTAAAATGGCATTTAAGTCAAAAAGTGTAGGACTAAAACCAAATTGAAATTTGACATCAAACTTAACACTGGTCTGTAGTGCATGGCCATACCCTAATATCATAAATAATAACATATTCGATTTTTCACTCCAGCCGTATATAATGAGTTAGGGAATTGTAGAGAAATACTTAAATGCTTCAGCCCCGGAAGATTCTACCCCCCCTTCCTGACCAGAGCACTTTTTGCAAATTGGGCACTGCGTCGCTTTAACTGACAATTGCGCGGTCGTGCGACGTTGCACCCAAACAAAATTTGCTTTCTTTGTTTGCCACAAATAGAGCTTTTGTTTCGTGGTATTTGATCACCTCTGCGGTTTGTATTTTTTGCGCTATTAACAAGAAAATAGTGACAATTTTGAAAAAAACACATTATTTTTTACTTTTTGCTATAATAAATATCCCCAAAAAATATTTAAAAAAACATTTTTTTGTCCTCAGTTTTTTTTTTTTTTTTAACAGAAAAGTTTTTATTTGTCTCCAGACGGAGAAATTTATGCATACAATAAAAACATACTGTGGCCATACATGGTAAACAAAGGTATAGTGCATATGTTCATAAGTGAAAAGAGGAAACATTACATGTAGACTTATGCATGTATCATAGAATTGATATGGTTACCTCAGTTTAGGCTGATATGTATTCTTCTACATATTTTTGGTAAAAAAAAAAAAATCGCAATAAGCATTTATTGATTGGTTTGCGCAAAAGTTATAGCGTCTACAAAATAGAGGGTAGATTTATGGCATTTTTATTGATATTTTTTTTTTTTTTACTAGTAATGGCAGCGATCAGCGATTTTGATCGTGACTGCGACATTATGGCGGACACATCGGACAATTATGACACATTTTTGGGACCATTGGCATTAATACAGCGATCAATGCTAAAAAATTGCATTGATTACTGTAAAAATGTCACTGGCAGTGAAGGGGTTAACATCTAGGTGGTGCTGTAGGGGTTAAGTGTGTCCTAGGGAGTGTTTCTAACTGTGGGGGGGGCTGTGTGTGACACTACACTGATCGCCGCTCCCGATCACAGGGAGCAGAGATCAGTGACAGTGTCACTAGGCAGAACGGGGAGATGCTTGTTTACATTAGCATCTCCCCGTTCTTCCTCGCCGTGAGACGATCGCAGGTATCCCCGCGGACATCAGGTCCGCGGGACCCGCAATCGCGGAGCTCCCGCCGGGCGCGCCCACGAGCTGCCTCTTAAAGGGCAACGTACAGGTACATTAATCTGCCTGTACGTGCCCTTCTGCCGCAGTATATCTGTGTGAGGCGGTCAGGAATCAGTTAGGGAAACCTATAATAAATGCCTTTTAGTACTGGATTAAGCTATGTGTAGCTTTGTTCTCTGCTTGTGACGAGCAAACAACTAGATGGATTACATGCAGAGAGCTGAAAACACCCATTGCAAGCCAAGTGTATAACCCAGGATCATCTGACGGAGTGTATGCAGTGAGCAGACACCATCCATTGACAGATAAGCGTATAAACCAGTATCATCTGGTAAGTGCATTTCCTAGGGAGATTGTGACACGTGCAGTGTGGAGGAATTACTATCTGCAAAGTTGTTTCTGTGATGGACAATCCTACATTTACATCTGCCTCATTTTATATATAAAGTGGACTTTATACTTATTTAACTATTTTAGTGAACTTTTAACAAATCCTAAAACGTTTGGATTATTTTAGCGCTGCTAATGTTATGGTATTTGTTGCTGTGACATATTTCTGCTATAACTAAAACGAAATCGAAATTTGCTGCCAAAATTAACACCGCAAATCTATTGCCTAGCACAAGGGACTTTTTAAACAAAGGGCCAGTTTACTGTCCTTCAAACGTTACGGGGACCCGACTGTGACCAGTGTCAGTAGGGAATGTCTTGGCATTAGTGAGAGTAAACACTGCCCCATCATTAGTTTTAACAGGAGGAATAGTGCCCCATGGTCGGTATCAATGGAAGGAATAGTGCCCCATGGTTGGTATCAATGGAAGGAATAGTGCCCCGTGGTTGGTATCAATGGAAGGAATAGTGCCCCATAGATGGTATCAGTGGGTGGATTAGTGCCCCATAATTGGTATCAATGGAAGGAATAGGGCCCCATAAACAGTGTCAGCGGGAGGAATAATGCCCCATCATTGATCTTAGCAGGAGGAGGAGTGCCCCATTGATGGGGTCAGTGGGAGGAAGAGTGCCCCATTAATGTTGTCAGTGGAAGGAATGGTGATTCATCATTGTTGTCTGTTGGAGGAATAGTGTCCCAAGGGCCGGATAGAGGCAAGCAAAGGGCCGCAAATTGAAGACCACTGGCCTAGCACAACATATCACAACCAGCATGCTGTGGTGACACCCTGAGGTGCCCTTTGGGTTCTCCAAAGATGCCATGAACACGGGACAAAGTTTGCCCTGGATCAGGGTGTTGCTATGTTGTGGGTGGGTTGGGCATCAGTGCCATAACAACCATGGAAGCTCTACAGCAAGGAACGCATGGTGACCACCTACATGGCTACACATGGCACTGATCTAGGACAGACTGTATGCAGGGCCACCCCCAGCAGGCCCGAAAAGGATTAAAGTGTACCTACCTGCTCCATACTCTGCACTCTACCATGCTGCTGGACTAAGGTAGGACTCTGGTGGGAAGAGGAGACTCTGTGGTGACGGACTTTCTGATAAGGGACTCTGTGAAGGGGGACTCTGATGTGATAGGGGGCTCTAATGTGTTTGGGGGGACTCTAATGGGAAGGGTGAACTTCTGAAGTGATGGGAGGATTCTGCTCTGTGATGGGAGATTCTGTAAAGTGGGGACTGTGATGTGATAGAGAGCTCTGTTTAGGGGGGTGCTCTGATGCATAGAGTGGGCTGTAATGGGAAAGGTGGGCTTCTGATATGAAGATAGCATAGTGTTATGGGGGATTCTGTGATGGGAGATTATGTGATGGGTAAATCTATGAAGGGCGGACTCTAATGTTTATTGAAGGACTTTGATATAAAGAGGGGGACTCTAATTGGAAAGGTGGGCTTCTGATGTGATTAGAGGATTCATTGATGGGAGACCTCTGATGTAATGGTGGGACAGGTGCAGTTAGTTTTCTCCTTTGCAGGTGGCGCTTATCCACAGCTGCAATGCAGAGGGAAAGGAAGTCAAGAGGAGCATGGATCCAGTTGGATGCTGACTGCCCATGTGACTCTGGTGGCCATCTTAGGGGTGGCAGAGTCTATTTAGGACCCTGGCTTCTGGGTTTGGCGTGCATTCTGCATGTGGGTAGTGTAGGGACAGGTTACCCATTTATCAGGAACAGTGATAGCATTAGGGAAAGTTTCCAGATGAGGAATGGAAAGCCTTAGGGATCTGCCTCTCTCCTTGGACACCTTCCCATTTGAGCTTGGACCGGCCAGGCCGTATTCTGCCCCTCCAGACAGACGCTGAAACTTGCTCCACTACACGCTGTTGGCATCTGCGAGTGTTCCCGGTTTGGCTACCTTCTGCCAGGCTTGTTGTGGACTGTTTTTCATTGACTTCAATACAAGTTCCATGACATATACCTGGTGTTACTGCTGCCGCATCACACTGCACCCACCCATACTCTGATATGAAGGAGGGACCTTTGGTGTGATGGTTTGACTTTGACGTGAATAGTGGACTGACGTAAAGGGCGGTGGTTGTGTGCATTATTTCCAGGATCAGGCTTCCAATTGATGGTAACATTTACATTTTAGACTGGGGTTCCTCGAGATTTTGCATACTTTGAAAGGGAGCTGTGCCTGAAAAAAAGGAGAAACACTGGCCTAGAAGACAGGGAAATGTATTGTCTCTTTAAAGAGAACCTGTAATGCGGAAGCTGTGCCAAAAGAAGACAAGCAGAGAACAAATACCATAGCTCCCAACTGTCCCTGATTTCGATGGACTTATCCTGCTGCACACCTCTATGGAGGACACATCATTTTACCTGTGCTGTCTAAAGCCAGCCCATACTCATATTACTACTCAATAGATGGTCTGCCATTCCATAATGGGTCCATTGTGCAGGACCCTGTTTGCCAGACCTCAGTGCCCCCTGGTGTTTCCAGGTTGAGTGCAGAACCTTTTGAGTGCTACTCTTTACGATTGGTTCTAGTATAACATACGTTACCTCCAAGGTTGGGGGGAACGCAGAACGTTCTGAGACTCTGTTTTTAAACCAAACATGGAATGTTCTTTGATACACCAATGAACGACTACAAAGTTACCTCTTATACCCAGATGAAGGAGCCACATAGTCTCCGAAACACATTGGGTGGAGGTTACCGGATTGTATCATCAACTTGCTGTTTCAATTGGTGTATTTTCAGTTGTTCATATCATGTATATTTCTTATGTTTCATATCTTTTACTAACTATTCACAATTCAACTCTGTTTTTATCAATTTACCTGTTATGTGTTTGAAGTAAGTGCCCATAAAGTCCCACAACTGGGGAACCTCAATGTCTATATTCTGATTTCGAGGGATTGTCCCTGATTTGGAACAAAGTCTTTCTTTCCTCCTCATTTGTCCTTCATTTTGGCCTGATCTCTCTCTTTTTTCATTAAGGTGAAAAAACTTCAAGCTCTATTTGTGGGGGAAAAAGGACATCAATTTTGTTGGTACAGCGTTGCACGACCGCGCAATTGTCAGTTAAATCGACGCAGCGCCGTACCTCAAAAAATGGCCTGGTCATTAAGGGGACAAATCCTTCCGGTCCTTAAGTGGTTAAAGTGGGTAGGATATATTAGGCAGGGAGTGAACATGTGGGGGAAGAGAAAATGGGCAACACAGTTTTTTGTGTATGGGGGGGTTGTGTAGCCACAGACCTGTCAGGGTGCCGATGCTGACCCGTGTCTACAGCCAGAAGTGCCTACAATGGGCACGTGAGCATTAGAACTCGACCACTGAGCAATGGATGAAGGTGGCCTGGTCTTATGTGAATGGCCGGATGTGGCCGGATGTGATACCTGGGGAAGAGATGGCACCAGGATGTAGTATGGGAAAAAGACAAGCCGGCGGAGGCAGTGTGATGCTTTGGGCAATATTCTGCTGGGAAACCTTGGATTCTGCCATTCATGTGGATTTTACTCGACACGTACCACCTACCTAAACATCGTTGCTGACCACTGACCAAGTACACCTTTTCGTGGAAACAGTATTCCCTGTTGGCAGTGACCTTTTACAACAGGATAATGTGCCCTGCCACACTGCAAAAATGGTTCCTAAATGGTTTGAGAAACATAACAATGTGTTTGAGAAGTTGACTTGGCCCCCGAAATGTTTCAGATCTCAATCCATCAAGCATCTGTGGGATGTGCTGGAAATACAAGTCCAATCCATGGAGGCCTCATCTCACAACTTACAGGACCTAAAGGATCTGCTACTTATGGCTCGGTGCCAGATACCACGGCGTACCTTCAGAGGTCTTGTGGAGTTCATGCCTCAACGGGTCGGGACTGTTTTTGTAGCAAAAAGGTGACCTACTCAGTATTAGGTGGTTATCAGCTACTATGGCTGACCAGTTCATTTTCAATGTACACGTTTTATATAGGGACCCCAAATTAACAGCGGCACCTGATATTCGGCTCCTGACACCCAACTGCACCCATCTACCCTGTTTCCCCCGAAAATAAGACCTAGTGTGATTGTCGGTGATGGCTGCAATATAAGCCCTACCCCCCCAAATAAGCCCTAGTTAAAGTCCTTGTAGGTCTTCTTTTCAGGGTAGGGCTTATTTTCAGGGAAACAGGGTAGGGCTTATTTGGGGGGTAGGGCTTATATTGCAGCCATTACTGACAATCACGCTAGGTCTTATTTTCGGGGAAACAGGGTAGCACAGAAGAGGTTGAAGAGGGACAGTTCTGATCCTACAGGGATAAAAGCAAAGATTTTACTGCTAGAAAATGGGTTTTATAGCTTCTTGGGAAAACAATCTTCCTCTCTAAATATTTTTTTTTTATTTTGTTTCCTAAATTAGAATTTACAAATTTTAAATAGATAATAACAAATACTGTTTTTTTTTTTTTTTTTCAGGAATAAACTGTACGATCTCTCGCTGCTCTTGAGTGCATCAGAAATGTTTTTGACGTAGAAAATAACATCTTCCCCTTTTTGTTCTCCTGGAGGGAGATTGTCATTCGGTTATTTTCCAAAGGTCAGCCCGGCAAACCACATCACAATGTTTTGTTCAGTACACGGACCGCTGATAGTTACCAGCTGCACTTGGTTTCCAATTTTCATAAAATACAAAGGGGGTCGATTTACTAAAACTGGAGAGTGCAAAATCTGGTACAGCCCTGCATAGAAACCAATCCGCTTCCAGGTTTTATTGTCATAGCTTAATTAAACAAGCTGAAGTTAGAAGCTGATTGGCTGCCATGCCCAGCTGCCCCAGATTTTGCACTCTCCATTTTTAATAAATCAACCCCATAATGTATTTTCAGTGATGAACATTTTGAGCAGGGAGGGCTGGCAAGAGGGTCCTTTGGACCCCCTGATGATCCAATTGTGCTGTATTTCTATGGACACATATACACTATATTTTCAAAAGTATTGGGACGCCTGCCTTTACGCGCACATGAACTTTAATGACATCCCAGTCTTAGTCCGTAGGGTTCAATATTGAGTTGGCCCACCCTTTGCAGCTATAACAGTTTCAACTCTTCTGGGAAGACTGTCCACAAGGTTTAGGAGTGTGTCTATGGGAATGTTTGACCATTCTTCCAGAAGAGCATTTGTGAGGTCAGGCTCTGATGTTGGGTGAGAAGGCCTGGCTCGCAGTCTCCACTCTAATTCATCCCAAAGGTGTTCTATCGCGTTGAGGTCAGGACTCTGTGCAGGCCAGTCAAGTTCCTTCACCCCAAACTCGCTCATCCATCTCTTTATGGACATTGCTTGCTTTATGGACTGCCAATTAACCTACCATCATGTTTTTTTTCTGCTGTATTTCCATGCCTGGGATACATAGCTGCTGCATTGAGACCCCCCCCCCAATAATAAATGCTTGTAAAAGGCTGTAGATGGGTTTACACCTCCACTTGTGTAAACATGCGCATGCATACTGGCATACAACCCTGGATGTAGACAGTCTGTGTCCCAGGGCATAAGGTTTTACGCATGAGCTGATTTACAAAAGTAAACCTGCCTACAGCCTCATATAGACATTTATTATTATGGGGAGGGGGGGTGTACGCAGCAGTTGTGTATCCCAGGCACGAATATACACCCACCACAATTTATGTTGTATGCCCAAAGCGCCCATGTGTACGAGCCCTAACTCTTCCAGGGGTAACTGAGAACTTGCAGCAACTGTTTTCTTTTCTTTTTTTTTTTTTTATTTCTAGGCTCCATTCACACTTGTGTGACTTCAAAGTCGCATGACAAGCCGTTCCACATGTTTTCCAATGATAACCATTCATATATGTACGCCTTAAAGTTGCAGCAACTTCAAAGTAGTTCATGCGCTACTTTAGTCTGATTTTCATGCAACTTGAGGGCCATAGACTTCAATGTTAGCCCTCAGAAGTTGCATGAAATTCGTATCTGAATGTTATACGATGCAACTTGTGTGCAACAGTTGTCCATTATCACTGGTCAATACCAAGGTCATATCCAAGTTGCACCCCTCCAACGTTGCGTCAAAGTTGCACTCCAAAGTCGGCGCAACTTTGGAGTCGTACAAGTGTGAATGGAGCCTTATTTAAAGTGGATCTCCATCCTTGTTCACCCCCCCCCCCTCCACTGCCACATTTGGCACTTTTTTTGGGGGGGGGGCAGGTACCTAGTTTTGACAGGTACCCACTCCCACTTCCTGGTAAGATTGTTGCATGACAAACTGCGTCATGTCTGGCCTCTCCTCCCCCCCACTGCCTTCTGGGACCTGTGTGTGTCCCAGAAGATGATGAGATCATTCAGAAAGCGCAGCGTGACTCACGCATGCGCAGAAGGAAACCGGCTGTGTAGCCTGAAGGCTTCACTGCCAGTTTCCCTTACTTGCAATGCCGGTGACTGCACCCAAAGCAGATGAACGAATCGACTTGGGGTGCCGACATCCCAGGACCCCTGGACAGGTAAGTGTCCTTATATTAAAAGTCAGCAACTACAGTGTTGGTAGCTGCTGACTTCTATTTATTTTTCTTACAGGCTGTAACTCCCCTTTAAAATTATGATTTAAATAAAGACAATACAAGCTGAGTATTCTAAGCCCCCCTGGCAGTGTAATGGTTTGATCCAAACCCTGTCTTTTGCTGGATAGCTTGGCTACCAGAATACAATATTTTGGGTGTTAGCTGTCTGATAAGCTAGCCCAACCCAACTTAATTCTAAAGTTCAACTTTGGGTAAGTAAATATTGTCTAAATCCATTCATCATGTGTATTCTTCCCTGAATCTTGGTGAGCTTTGTGTATTTCTTCCAGATCTGTGCAGTAATCCAGTGTGAGACTTCCTGTAATAAAGACCGCTCACTGCTGCTCTCTCTCCTTGTGCAGGGAGACTGGTCTTGTCTCCGCCCCTTGCTGTAGTTTTTTTGCAGGTGGTCTGTAGTGGGTGGAGCCTGCTGGCCCCTCCCACAGCTCTGTGGTCTCTCTCCTTGTGCAGGGTGACTGGTCTTGTCTCCGCCCCTTTTGTAGTTTTTTGCAAGCGTTTTTTTTTGTGGGTGGAGCCTGCTGGCCCTTCCCACAGCTCTGTGGCCTCTCTCCTTGTGTAGGTAAACTGGTCTTTGAGTTCCGCCCCCTGCTGTGGGTTTCTGCAGGCAGCCTGTAGTAGGTGGGGCCTGCTGGGCCCCTCCCACAGCTCTGCTCTCCGCACAGGCTATGCACAGCTCAGTGATGATGTCATTGCTACTTTTACGAGGTATTGTCTTGGTTTGCAAAGGCATTTGGAGCACACAAATTGGATTTATATAATTTGTATTGATTGAGGAGTATTTTTGAGTGAAGATTTTTTTTGTGTGTTCAGAGTGCATCCCTAAAGTGGAACTTTAGTCAAAAAATGACGTCCTGATAGATCACTTCAGGTTGGCCCCTTTAGCAGGTATTGCTATGTAAAACATTAAAAAATAAGTGCCTCCCATGGGGTCTCATCCTGCTCTGCACATGCTCAGTTGCTCTCTATTCTCAGCGCTGTGCATGGGCATAGCTACAGGGGTTGCAATGGCGACCCTGCCACCTGCTTCAGTCCCGTGTGGCCTCCCTGTCACACCTGGATGTGACAGGAGGAGCGGCATTTACTAGAACCAATCATTTGTATATAGGTTTGCCACCTGTCCAGGATTCACCCGGACAGTTCGGGTTTGGAATCATGTGTCCGGGTTTCAGACTGCCTGAAACCTGGACACATTATTCAGACCGGACTATGGCTTCCCAGCAGGGTTGCTGGTTGTAGTTGTGTAAGCCGAGAGTGTGTTTTACTCTCTTTCACACAGATGGGAGAGGAGAGAGGGCTCGATCTGCACCTTTTCCACACACCTCTACCCCTCTGTGTCTGCCCACACTCCAATCCCTGGCTCTGTGGCTCAGAAAAGGAAAGAGGGGGTGGGAAATTTAAAAGTCCAGTAGCCTCAGATACATCTGGATGAGAAGTGCTGAATGCCAAGGGGTGAATGAGCTCACCATCCATCCCTGTCTGTGACTGAAGTCTCCCCCCTTCTCTCTCCTGCCTCTGAGTGAGTACACTGAGGTAAATCAGGGTTCTCAGAGCACCCCTTTCATCAGAGTTCTCCTTTACACCAGAGGCCGCAGTGTTCCCATCACATCAGAGTCCTCACTGTACATCAGAGTTCTCAGTGTTCCCCCTGAAATCAGGGTTCCCAGAGCATCCGTTATGTTAGAGTTCCCAGAGTTCTCCCTTACATCAGAGTCTGCAGAGTCCCCCCTTACAGTGTAAGGGAACTCTGCAAGTTCAGATATAAAAGGGGAACTCTGTGGACTCTGATGTAATGGGGAACTCTGTGGACTCTGATGTAAAGGGGAACTCTGTGGACTCTGATGTAAAGGGGGACTCTTGTGATTAATATAGAAATTAATTTAATTTAAATTTAAAGAAATTAAATTCATTTAGAAATTAATTTAGAAATGTTATTTAATTGCAAAATATACGTAAAGTTTATACTATTAAAAAAAAAAAAAAAAAAAAAAAGCTGTGCACTGCTAAAGTGTTCGGGTTTGTTAAGAGTCCCCAGAGTTCTCCCTTAAATCAGAGTCTGCAGAGTCCCCCCTTACAGTGTAAGGAGTTCAAATATAAAAGGGGAACTCTGTGGACTCCAATGTCAAGGGGGACTCTTGTGATTAATTTAGAAATTAATTGAATTGAATTTAAATTTAAAGAAAATAATTAAATTTAGAAATTAATTTAGAAATGTTATTTAATTGCAAAATATATGTAAAGTTTATACTATTAAAAAAAAAATAGCTGTGCACCGCTAAAAAGTGTTCGGGTTTGACTTGAAGAAAAGGTGGCACCCCTATTGGTATGTATGTTATCAAACTGTTATGGGTAAAGTTCCGCTTTAAGCAAATTTAATGCAAAAGAAAAACACGACCATATTTTAGTTTCATTGAATTTTTATTGCAAGGTTCTTTTAGTTTACTCATACATTTGATGTCTACTCATAAAAATACCCTATAGAAATACTTAAATTGGCATAAACCATAAAGTGTGAATACTGCACTGGCGAGGGAGGCCTGGGACATGACACTGGGGGGGGGGGATTCTGTACAGCATTTGGCGCAAGGCAAAGTTTGGCACACGCAGAAAACATGATGTGGAATCTACAACAAGCAACATCCGTGGCATTATGAACGGGTCAATGGTGTGTGTGTGATGTGATGCTGGAATCAAGGCTGTAGAGACACTGAAGAAGCACTATGGAGTGTGGTGGCTTTTTGTAAGGTCCATCCGGATGGACCTTACAATATTCTGTAGGCCCGCAACTGTGAGACATGACTCTAGGAAACACTTAAAGGAGAACTGTAGCCAATAAGTTTTTTAAATTTGTATTTTTTGGTAGAGTAGGGAAGGGTTAGAAGTGGATGTAAATGTGACCTAAAAATACAATTAGTTTGCTAGCACTGAGTATTGTAAGCAACTTCCGTTTAAGAAAGAAAAAACAGTTTTCACCCTTTTTTTTTTAAATCTTTGCACCTTAGTACCCCTGATCTCCTGCAGCATCTTTGAAGCCACTTCCTGTCTACAATGTATTTGCCCTTCAGTGAGGGATGCATGGCACTTCTCAGGGTGGGTTTCCTGATAATGACAAGTGTGGACCATGCAAGTACAACCTGTATCAGTTGGTTCCCATTGGAAGAGCTTGATACGAGTTGACAATGTAGGAGCCCAATAGGGGGTTGGGAAGGGGAGTTGTCCCCCTATAACAGGAAGTTCCAAAACAAGAGCCTTCATAGTATTTTAATGAAAGCTGCAGTTTAAAAAAAAATGAAAATTACTTTTGCAATGACATTAAAGGAGAAGTGTGGGATATCAACCCCCCCCTAAACATCTATACTCACCTATATGGCTGCAGGATCAGTCTGATGCTACAGCTGCCCCCCCCCCCCCCAGCTCTAGGACTAAGAACTGAGTGATCACATGACTACTGATCTGTCAGTTCTCAGTTTTCACTTAGCAAAGAATAGTAACTGTCAGTCAACGACTATCTGCTCTGCCCCTCCAGCGCTCACTGGAGCACTGGGCTGGGGAGGGGGCTGGAGCAGCTGGCTAGGGCTCTCAGAGACGTGCTCAGAGATTGAGCCAACTGCTGGTCAGGCATCTGGGTGGATCCTGAACTTAAAAGTCAGGACCCTTCCAGAGCCTGGATTGGCTCTGTGATGTCAGCTGACAGTGGGCTTTAGACCGCTGTCGGCTGAATCTGGGTCACAGGAGTGCAGAAATACACTGTAAGTTCACTCCTGTAACCTAAAAGTGACGTATGTCCAAAAAAGCTTTGGTCGTACTTCTATTTTAACATGTTAAGGCTTATACCTGCCTGGTCCTATGTGAAAAAAGTAATTGCCCCCCCTAAACCTAATACCTGGTTGTGCCCCCTTTGGTGGCAACAACTGAAATCAAGCGTTTGTGATAACTGGCAATGAGTCTTTCACATCGCTGTGGAGGAATTTTGGTCCACTCTTCTTTGCAGAATTGTTTTAATTCAGCCACATTGGAGGGTTTTCCAGCATGAACGGCCTGTTTAAAGTCATGCCACAGCATCTCAATTGTATTTAAGTCTGGACTTTGACTAGACCACTCCAAAACCTTCATTTTGTTTTTTTTAGCTATTCAGAGGTGGACTTGCTGGTGTGTTTCGGATCATTGTCCTGCTGCGTAACCCAAGTGCGCTTGAGCTTGAGGTTAGGGACTGATGGCCGGACATTCTGCTCCAGGATTTTCTGGTAGAGCTCAGAATTCATGGTTCCAACAATTATGGCACGTCGTCCAGGTCCTGAAGCTGCAAAGCAGCCCCAGACCATCACGCTACCACCACCATGTCTGACTGTTGGGATGATGTTCCTTTATGAAATGCTGTGTTCGTTTTACACTAGATGTAACAGGATGCACACCTTCCAAAAAGTTCAACTTTTGTCTCATCAGTCCACAGAATATTTCCCCAAAATTCTTGGGGATAATCAAGATGTGTTTTGGCAAATGTGAGATTTTTGTCTCTGAGAATGTTCTTTTTGGTCTGCAGTGGCTTTGGCCTTGGAACTCTCCCATGGACGCCATTTTTGCCCAGTCTCTTTGTTATGGTTGAATCATGAACACTGATCTTACCTGAGGCAAGCGAGGCCTGCAGTTCTTTAGATGTTGTTCTGGGTTCTTTTATGACATCTTGGATGAGTCGTCGTTGTGCTCTTGGAGAAATTTTGGTAGGTCGGCCACTCCTGGGAAGGTTCAACGCTGTTCCAAGTTTTCTCCATTGGTGGATAATGGCTCTCACTGTGGTTCGCTGGAGTCCCAAAGCCTTAGAAAATGGCTCTGTAACCCTTTCCAGTCTGTCCTTGAATTTCTTTAGATCACGGCATGATGTGTTGCTTTTTGAGATCTTTTAGCGTGCTTCACTTTGTCAGACAGCTTCTGATTAAGTGATTTCTTGATTCAACAGCTCTGGCAGTAAATCAGGCCTGGGTGGGGCAAGTGAAATTTAACTCAGCTTTCTAAAAAATTTGGTTAATCACAGGTCATTCATGATTTAGCAAGGCTGGAGGCTTTTACTTTTTCACGTAGAGCCAGGCAGGTTTGGACAGCTTTTTTCCCTTAATAAATAAAATGATCGTTTAAAAACTGCATTTTGTATTTGCTCGGGTTATCTTTGTGTAATATTAAATATTAACGGTATATGCACAGTTATCTGTGTTTTCAAAAAATATTTTAATGTGAGATTAGATACCATTTCATTTATCACTATTTCATTGATATGAACTATACCATAGTTTATGTTTTCCTTAGTCCTTTATATGTTAGCCAATGAAAAAGGGGAAGGTTGTCCCCTGAAACCTGTTGGGCGCATTTGATGTTCTTAATCAATAAACATTATATAGGAATCACCAAACCCACATACACAAGATAAATCTAGTAAAAAATGTATTTTTGTTGCTGTTTGTGTCTCTGCCGCACCACTGTTAGCCAAAGAAGGGGATAACTGACTAGCAGGGACACAGGCCGCAATTAAAACCCAACTTCTAACACTTCCCAACTCTATTCACAGCAACATTTAAACAAAAAATGGCTGGATTTCCAACACTTGAAAAATTGCAAAACAATGTAACCGAAATGCAAATACCTATAAAGCAGTCCAGTGCAGATTAGTAAGGCGGGGTGAAGAAAAGTGAAAAGCAAAATGAGACTTCCTTTCATTCCTCTGTTTCTCCAAATATGCTGCTTGGAAATCCCAGTTCCAGTAACCGCTGAGCTCTGCCTGTCTGCACTTTCTTCTCCCACCACAAGGTGTCAGACTATATACTGTAAAGTGTATTGATGTTGTCACTGATAGTTAGGATTGGATTGGCTCCGCCTACTGCCAGTCCTAGAATTTGCTCACAACAGGACTTTTTTACATTGAAACTGAGGGGGGGGGGGGGGGGGGTTAGGTGAAACTAAGTGTACAGTAAACAGTATACATCCCTTACCCCTGATCTGCTAATTACTGATTTTAATTGAGTTGCCCTTAAAATTTTAATAACAGTACAAAAGCAATAAAATACAATAACTCTTAGCAACCAATCAAAAGGCAACACAAACGGCTGAATGTCAATATCCATTGGCTACTGTGGGTTAACACAGCACTGCTATATAAAGCTATGCCCATGCTGCTTTTACAATGAGCCCAAGTACAGAAATCATTTGAAGGATTTTCTATTAGGTTTGTCAGGTTTTTGGACATAGAATATGGATTTCTAATGCAGCTGAAAATAATTGGTTTTAAGATTAAATTGGCATTTATTGTGTTTAAATGGTCTATAGGACTGTATAGGATGTAGAGTTTGGCTTGGGGTTAAAGCATCATTCATGAAGCTCTCTGGTGCCACCTACAGTCCTACAAGGGATACAACTAAGGATGGTTAGTTCAAGTGAAGGAAACTCTATACGCCCCACTATTGAAAGGAACAGGAAGCTAAAATTTGCATCCTGACAACTGCTTTAGAGCCTGGGTAAAGTCTGCATTATATTTTACATGTCTTTTAGTGCCAAAAGAGCTGCTGGACCTTTTTAGCACCATAAAAACAACTTATTGTAAGTTTCCCATAATATCAAGAAGGCTTTACCCACCAGTAGTAGTGGAAAGCTGGTGGTACATTTTTTTATAGAACCTACATTTAATTGCATTGGCTCCCAAGACTCTTGGGCATTTCCATTGGCTGGAAATAGGAGATGCTTCATCCATGGAGATGTAGATAAAGGACAGCAAGGCTTTGTTCCAGTGGTGTCCATTGACCCACAGCAGCCAATCACACATCAGGTCTCAGGAGAACATTAGTAAAAGGGACGAACGATCATGACCTATTGATTACTGCATTTTGCTATGCAAAAAAAAAAAAAAAATCCAATGGCTACAGTTATTGTTTTTTTCCACTTATCTGAATGTCTGAATCATTATAAAGATCACAAGTATCCAATGAAGCAAATACATTAAGTACACAGAGCATGCATGGCAGACACTTTTTGTCGCACATTAAAGGCTGGTGACATGCAAAGCTAGTCACAGAGGGTGTTAGGAGAAAGACAGAACAAGAGTCAATGGCTGTGCAGCTTCAATGAGAGGTAAGAAGACAGTATGGTTCCACCCCGCCAGCAAGTGGACTCTGGATCACAAGACACTGTCAGGTGGGACATGCAACTTTTCCAGGAAACTTTTTTTTTTCCAGACCTACACAGCTATAAAAATTGAAAGGTACCCATACACGGGGGGTGGGGGAACGATCATAAGAGCCAATGAGGTGGCCATACATTTAATATTGCTGGGAAGGGTTGACATTGGCAAATTAGAGCGCCTTGGGATTTGGGCTTCCTGGGGTGATTAAGAAGACTTTTACTGGCAATGCTAGGTGCTTCCAATGTGGTCTTGTGGCTAGGTTATAAGTGTGCTTTTATCAACCTTTTTGCAACATAGCATTGTGCTGTACTGCCTTCTCTGCAACCGGGATAGCTGTCCCTTCTCTACTTATCATATCTAAGGTCAAATGACTCTTCCTGTGACATGCCCTTAAACTGGAAGGTAGTTGGCCATTTTTTATCAACATGCCCATCTCAAAACATCTAGAGCAGACGTTCTTGACTTTTTCAGCCCAGAGGAACCCTTAAAATAGCTTTTCGGTCTCAGGGAACCTCATGATACATTAGTTTGATGGTCAGTGGGAAGAATGCTCCTTACACTTGTGCTCATTGGGAAGAGTTTCCCCCTTACTGATAGCTAAAAAGATAATTGATGTCAGTGGGAACTTATCTGAAAGGCAAAAGATGCCCATTGCTAAAGGAACCCCTAGCAAACTTTGGAGGAACCATAGCATTCTACGGAACCCTGGTTGAGAAACCCAGATCTAGGACATGCATATCAAACTTGGATAAAACTTTGGGCAAATTGTGGCAGGCCAGGGGCACTTCAGAATTTAACATTATGGTAACAATTGCAACTTACCATGTTAAATCCCAGGGAAAGGGGCCATAAAACCTTTCCTAAAGTATTTCGCTGGAAGTGTAGCATCATCTGAAGACCTGCTAGGGGCGCATTAATTTTTTTTTTCATCCTTAAACCATTGGGGGGCCACAGAGAGGGATAGCCACCCATAGAACTCTAATTTAACATGCCAGATCTAGAGAAACCTAAGCTGGCATCATGGCGGGGTTTTAGAAGGCAGTCTCCACCCACCAATATGAATTATGTGTCTCCCTACTTGCTCTTCCTATTGCTTTAATTTCTATCGCCCTTAAAAGGTGCAATGCCCCCTCTGCTCAGTGTCCAGAACCAGCTCTGTTCTGATCTCTTCCATTTTTTGCCTGTACCCACCTAACCCCTAGATATAGCCAAGGGACGTCTCAATGAATAAATACCCAACTAGTCCAATCATAGGGTTGCATGACCAGTTATCTTGCTCTGATCTGACCGGCACGTACATTCATATGAAGTTGTCTTAGATGGTTCACATCCCGTGTATGGGTACCTTAACAACTAGCCATATTTATCAAAAAGTCTAAAAAAATAAACCGTGGTGCTTACAGAAACCAGCAGTCTACCTTTCCAATCTGCACAGAAAAAATGGTAAGTTCAGCAAAGCAACTGCTTGTCAGTTTTAAGATTTCGGTCCCATTATGATGAACAGTAAGTATTGCTGAAAAAGTGGTTAATCAACTGAAGAGATTAAGATAAAAAAAAAAAATAAAAATAAAAACTTTTTAAAATCTAAAATAAAAAAAAAAAACTATTTCAAATTTTAAAAATAATAATAAATAATGCCAATTTAAGCACAATTCTTGCACAGCTTTCCTCCCTGGAAAAAAACAGATTATAGGGAATGTATAGTGTTTTTGGTGAATTTTTTATTTTTTTTTTATTTTTTTTTATGTATACCTTTTATTTATAGAAAAATTGTACTATATGTAATACTGGAGAAATGTATTTAACTCAGACATAAGGCTGTCTAATAAACAGCCTGCATGATTGTTGGCAGCCTGTGTTTAACTGACTAATTAGACGGAATGTGTATTCTAAATAATGTTGTTTATAAACACAAAGTTTCATCTTATCAATATTCTATTTATACCTTGTTTCTCTCTAAAAAAAAAAAAAATCAAATTATGTTTGTACAAGGAAGAAGTCAAATGTGTTTAATAAATTCTTAGGCTCCTACTTTATGGCTATACACAATGATTGTGCTTTTTTTCTTTTTTACTATTTTGCTTTTTTACTGCTCCTTTTCACAATGCAAGTCCTCCAGTCTGCTGACTTACCAAAAGCAATTTCCTCCTTGTGTGGCTGACATCTTATTTTAATGGCTGTTAAGAGAGAAAGAGTCAGTACACTGAGAGCTCCCTCTAGTGACTAATCTAAAAACCTCTATATTTAATATATTGATAAAAATATGGAAATATGGCAAAATCTTGTAATGTGTTTAAGTCGTAATCAAAATCTTGAAAACTAAACATTAAAATAAATCTCAGAATACACAGTCATTCAAAATAAACTGTCCTTTTACTTTAGGGTGTTCTTGTCTCTCGAAACAGAGGGTGAGGGGGCTTGTCCCTCCTCTGAGTCATTCTGTATTATTTTGAGAACAATAGCTGTAAAAAAAAGAGCCTTAAAACTAAAAAGAAAGTAAGAATACCAAAAATATGTTATTACTCACATGAAGAAAGTAAATATACAGTTTAACACTATACATCCCCTTTAAGCTGAAAAAAGAAAAAAGATTTCATTTATTTAAATTTTTATCTAATTTAATTTTCACTGCTGCAATTTCAGAAGTCGGCCAAAACAGCATTATAAAATAGGTGAAATGGTCTAATTAAATGCATTTTAAGAAAAAAAGTACAATACATATGTAAAGTAGACATGTGCAATTCAATTTGTTTCGAATTCGATTTTTAACTAATTTCGACAAATTTGTTAATTTGGAAATATCCAAATTAAAGAAAACCGTTTAACGAATTTTTTCGGAAATTCGAAAATCTGAAAATTATTATTATTATTCTGAAATCTGAATTATTCTGAAAATCTGAAATAATAACTAACTAATAATAACTTAACTATTACTAACTATTAAATTCAAGGGATTGGAATTTCCTTTCAAATTTGAATGTTAGTGAACGTAACGGATACGAATTTATCCGAAGTTACGAATTATCCAATGTAACGAATGATGTATCTAAACGAGTGGAACGGAATGAATTAATAATAATAAATAACAGTAATAAAAACTTTTTATTATTATTATTTTTTATTATTAATTCATTCCGTTTTCATTTGTTTAGATGCCTCATTCATTATTTCGGATCATTCGTAACTTTGGATAAATTCGTATTGAAATGGAATGAATTCATAACAAATAATAATAATAAAACGTTTTTATTATTGTTATTTATTATTATTACTTCATTCCGTTCCACTTGTTTAGATACAGCATTCCTTATATTGGATAATTGGTAACTTCGGATAAATTCGTATTCATTACGTTCTCTAACAGCCAAATTTGAAAGGAAATTCCAATACTTATAATTTAATAATGAGTTATTATTAGTTAGTTATTTTTTCTAATTTTGTTTCTGATTTTCTGATTTTCAAATTTACAAATTTACGAAGTTACGAATTGCGATCATAACGAATGACCCGAAAAATGAAAAAAAAAAAAAAAAAACCCAAATGAAAGAAAACTAACAAATTTTTTTGGCAGTGCACGTCTAATGTAAAGCGCTGCATAAATGGATTGCGTTATATAAGTACCTATAAAAAATAACTAAAAATGTAAAGAAATTTTTTTATTTTTTTACATAGGCCACTTGGCGCCTCACTGGTTGCTGCATGCCCCTCAGTTCTTATTTCAGACAATTAAAAAGATGGCTGTTATTGTAGTGGACTTCATGCATTACTGCACAGAAGGAAGGGTGCCTGTGTTACCCATAACAGCCAATCTCAGTACTGCTGCTCAGAGTAGAAAATAAAAGGAATCACTTGATTGGTTGCAATGGGCATCATATCCACCTCTTTCCTGTAAGTCTTACATAGGTCCTACTGTAAGAATACATTGATTTATATTTGTATAAGATATAGATTACTGATTGTTAAAACTATATCTACAAAAATACTACTCTGTTCAAAAAAATAAATACATCATTTTTTTTTTCCTTCATCCATTAAGCCTTTTCAGTATGTTGTTCGGGGGCAGTAAAAAAATAACTAAACATTTGGACAAAATACTTTAGCTGGTAAAGTTGGAATAAATGAAGAACATATATTTCAGGTCTATTTCTATGTAAACCCAAATTAATATTTTAGTATTTTATTAAGAATACTAAAGACCAGACCTCTACTCTAACCCTCCGTACACATGAACGCTGTTTAATCTAGAGCTCCCAGGGGCCGAAAATAAACTTTTCTGTCAAACTCAAACTAGAGCTTCGCCAAGCAAAGAGGGTATGGTGCTACAGCCTTCATTTTGCTCCCACTTTGCAACACCAACCTTCTGCTACTATTGGCCAACCCACCTTGTACACTCCGGGTGGTAGGAAAAGCAAGCCCTATTTTGGATACCAATTCACACATTAGAGATTTAAAAAAAAAATGTATATATTTTTTTTATATTTTTTAAAAATTTTATTAAAAAAAAAAAAAAACACTGCAAAGGTCACCGTTTAGTCTTTAAGTGGTTAAACTTCCCTCGTTCACAGACCGAAGTTCATTCCTTTGATCTAAAGAACAAAAGGTTACAATGTTTATAGTTAGCTCAGTGGCTGAAGAAAGTTGTGATACTTGCCACACTGCCTGTTTTTTGGGGGGTTTTTTTGACAGCTGTTGGCTTGAGCAGAGACTTCTCTGCATAGAAAGAATCGGGAAGATGCTTTGTTAAGATCGTGAGGGGGGAAAAAAATCGTGATCTCGATTGTTAACGATTAATCGTGCAGCTCTAATTTCTTTGTTGGAAAAAAAGGCATTTTCAAAGCCAACAGGGATATTTTGGAACCACGCAAGGTCACTTTTTCAATATGATGTGATGCTGCTTTGAAAAAAAGGACCCTGTGTGGCCCCCAAAAAACATTATTTGCCAAAATTGCGGTCATTAGGATGAATAATGATCATTTTACATTTTAAACACCTTTTTATCTAGCTGCATACTCTAATTTTTAAATAGTTTCATTTTTTAATTACTGCTACTATGATTACTTTAATTTCTGTTTTTATATTTACTGCAATGCAAACATGGGAAAGACCAGATCAAGTGTTGGAGGTACTGCAGTGTCAGCCTTTCATATGCTATGCCGCATTAATGCTGCCATTTTAACATGTTTCAGGCCCTGGGAGCTCATTTGAAATGTAGAGGACACACAGGTGACACAGGAAAAAAAAATATTTACTGCAGTAAACTGATTGCCTGCTATGACCCATTGTTATTTGGGCGTGGCACTCTTTTTTTTTTAAACAAGAAACATATTGTCCAAAAAGTTTGAACCCACTTTTTTGATACATGGATCTTCAATTTTTTTTTTTGTCACTGTTGCTTTCACTGTCTTTTAAAAAAACACTTGGGCGCTCAAAATAGTAAACTTTTTTCCTTTTATTAATACAGTTATGGAGAGAAGTGATTAACACTACGCGTGCTAATCGTTTGATTAAAAATATTTCATTTTTTTTTTCTAATTCCAGATTATTTGTCGTTATGTTTTAAGGCGTCGCCCAATTGTATGGAGTTTAAATGTAGAATTCGGAAACACACAAAAATAAAATCTACTCAAACAGATACAATAGAACATTTCTAGGCTGCGCTGTGATGGATATTAATTGCAGCGCAAATTTGGCCAACCCAATAAAAGTGTTTTCTTCGCCTTCTTCCAATTGGAACACAGGCAGCAACAACATTTTGACAGGGGATATAACTCTTCCACTTTGTATCCAAGGCATAAAAAAAAGGTTTTGGCTGTAGCAATGCTTCATAATTAATTTCCTTTAGGCAGATTTGGGTTCTGAAACCATTTGGTTTGGTTCAGTGCAATTAATTTACATTATATGGCCAAAAGTATTTTGTGGTCAAAATAATTTA
The DNA here is from genome assembly GCF_042186555.1 of Aquarana catesbeiana. NCBI lineage: Eukaryota > Metazoa > Chordata > Amphibia > Anura > Ranidae > Aquarana > Aquarana catesbeiana. The sequence continues at coordinate 25,489,340 of NC_133330.1, read as the reverse complement.
TTGCGTTCAGGTGTTTCCAGTGAAGGGTTCTGTTAATGCTACAGCATTCTTAGATGTTTTAGAACATCCTTTCTCAACATTTTCAACATGGAGGAACCCTTGAAATAACCTTCCAGTCTCAGGGAACCCCTGCTAAAAATAACTATATCTACAACTCATGATACATTAGTGTGATGGTCAGTGGGAAGAATGCTCCATACACTTGCGGTTATTGGGAAGAATTCCCCCCCTTAAAGATAGCTAAATGGTCAATGGTGTCAGTGGGAATGTATCTTAGAGGCAGAAATTACTCATTGCTCAAGGAACCCCTAGAACCCTCTGGAGGAACCCTCACTGAGAAACCCTGTGCTATACCAATTTTAAGTCAAGCCTATACACCGCTCATAATGTTAGGCCTTTCACCGTTGCCTGGAACCCAGTTGAGAAACCCTGTTTTAGACATTGGGCACTTCCAACCTTGTGGTAAGAGTTTGGGGACGGTCCATTTGTGTTCCAGCATTACTGCGTCCCTGTGTACAAAGCCAGCTCTATAAGGACATGGTTTGAGGAGTTTGGAGGAACTTCAGTGGTCTGCACAGAGACCTGACCTCAACCCTATTAACCACCTTTGAGATTACTTGGAAAGTAAATCGTAAGTCAGGTCTAACATCAGAACCTGACCCCACTAATGCACTTTTCGGTTGAATGGATTTAAATTCTCCTAGACACTCTCCAAAATCTTGTGGAAAGCCTTCCCAGAAGAGCGGACGATGTTATGGCTGAAAAAAGGAAGCATTGGGGGGGGGGGGGTTAATTCTATATTATTGCCAATGGTTTTGCAATTGGATATCCAGCAAGCTCATATAGGTGTGATAGTCAGGGCCCAAAAACCTTGACCTCAACACTACTGAAAACCTTTAGGATTAATTGGGAAGCCAATTGTGAGCCAGGTCTTCTGTTCCACATCAGAACCTGACCTCACTAATCCACTTTTTGGTTGAATGGACTTAATTTCCCCTAGACACTCTCCAAAGTCTCGCGTAAAGCGTTCCCAGAAGAGTGGAAGATGTAATGGCTGCAAAAAGGGAATGTGGGAGGTAATTCCATACTACTGCCGATGGGTTTGCAATTGGATATCCAACAAACTCATATAGCTAGGAAAGTCATTGCCCACAAGTTTTGAGTCATATAATGTAAATACTATGCAACCTGGTCCTTTCCCCAAAAAGTTGTTGGACGGTTAATACATGGATAAATTAGTTGTGTTAAGAGACAGTATAAAAGACTCTCAAAGGATTGCTTTGTTAACTATAGTTAGCATAATACAGGTCCTTTTTTAGGGACCACTGGTCACCTATCTATGGCTATGGTTATTCCTCATAACAGATGAATCAAACACAGGACCTATACAGGAAGCCCTTAAAATTGCCTTGCAAAAACATAAAAAAAAGAACATGTTTTTCAAAGGATCATAAGATTTGCAAATTTTGGAACCACTATTCTACTACGTTACCTAAAACAAGATTTGGAAAGACCATCGCAAATATTAAAGTGACCCTTCCTATTCCCCAAGTATGGGAACATTGTGCTGCCTTCATAAAATGCTCCATCAGCTGTTTCCAACACACTCCATTCCCCAAAGTGTTCAGCCTAAACAGACTAAATCATTCTGTTACTGATATGCAAATTTATTATTAAAAGTCAACAGCTAATCCCTCATCTCCATGTCAGACTGCTGCCCATGTCTGTTGACATCTGCCATGAGCAGAGCAAGGGTGGAGGTGTCTTGACTTGCAGGTTATGATTGACAGACTGGCTTTTCCATGCTGTGCGTGAGCCAAGATGGCATCACCCAATGGGTCTTTGGGGACAGACTAGAGTTGCTGCTCACTGATTTCGCACACCGGTGAGTTGGGTATATGGTGAACTGTTTAAATTTAGTAAAACGAACGGCTGCTGTAAATTGTACTTAATATAAAATCACAACAGCGGTCCCCAACATAAAGAGAATACAACCTATCGATCTACACAAGATTTGTAACCTCAGAGGCACTAGAGACTTATGCTTCAGCAAGGTCACTTGCTTCTAGTGAAATGGGCTTTATAATGGTCTGCTCCAGGTCATGGCTGCCATTATGATTTGTAGGGAAGAGGTCTACTTTAGGAACAATACTGTTGAAAGCATCTTATTATCACATTGGCAACACTTCTTTAAGTGCTTTTTCTTAAAACATTGCCAACAACACATACTACTGGTTATCACTTATGACATTAGAAAATACAGACACGTAATACTTTGGTGGGAACACTGTAGAAACCCTTGGCAGAATATCTAAGAATGTGATGTGAACTTTTAAGAGGAATGTAAAGGAGAACATGGGGCAAAAGATAGAATGTTTTGGAGTCCCTGATAGGAAATTGAAGCCTCTCTCACACCTGCTTCTATGGCTTCCAGACAACATAGTGGCCATGTCACATAATGAAGTTTGACCTAGACTTTCTTATAAGGCACCCAACTTCCCCCTTTAACTACTGACATACACTATATTACCAAAAGTATTGGGTCGCCTGCCCTTACATGCACATGAACTTTAATGGCATCCCAGTCTTGGTCCGTAGGGTTTAAAATAGAGTTGGCCCACCCTTTGCAACTATAACAGCTTCAACTCTTCTGGGAAGGCCGTCCACAAGGTCCCATTTCTCCCCTTCCTTCCCCTTTGTGGGTTCCAATATTTATACTAGGGACTGATACCAAAGTAGTCTGGGATACAGGTACACAAGAGTTATATCCACCTTTGGGATGAATTAGAGCGGAGACTGTGAGCCAGGACTTCTCTCCAACATCAGTGCCTGACCTCACAAATGCGCTTCTGGAAGAATGGTCAAACATTCCCATAGACACACTCCTAAACCTTGTGGACAGCCTTCTCAGAAGAGTTGCAAGGGTGGGCCAACTCAATATTGAACCCTATGGACTAAGACTGGGATGCCATTAAAGTTCATGTGTATGTAAAGGCAGGTGTCCCAATACTTTTGGTAATATAGTGTATCTAAGGGTACCTATAGGCATCAGATGGGGCTGACCACTAATAAATGTAATTTTGCCAGGAAGTGAAGTAAATCTCTCTAATGATGAAACAGACAGCAAAAACGCCTAAAGGAGTCCGCCACCCTATGAAAATCTCACAAAATGCTTTGGATGGCATTTAACTCTAAGTTATGCCCTAACTTGGTTAAATAAAGTGGAACTTTAGCCAGGAAATTAAGTCCTGCTAGATCATTTCAGGCTGGCCCCTTTTGCAGGTATAGCTATGTAAAGCATTAATAATTAGGGCCAATACTGTTAAAGATACTGCTCAGTTGCTCTCCATTTTTAGCACAGTGCCGAATTTGTAGAGATTATACCCTAAGCAGAATTATACCCTCCTATCCCTTACAGCCAAAGAAGCTGCTTCTGTTTGATCTGCAACTGCCATGGTGCCGCAGATGTGATCAGTTATGACACCGGCCATTTGATGGTTTGACAGCTTGGTTGAGGACACAAACAAATGTGACAGTTAGCAATCCCAGCATTCCAGGAATGTAATTGTTTTTTGAAACTGCTAAATCGATGGGTTTAGTTTCGCTTTATGTTTTACTGCTGTTCGGGGGCCCTGGGCTTCAGCAAAATGGCAGCCTCCAGCTAGATGAAACAGGAGCAATTCTGGAAGCAATTTACAGCATACACTAATTTTGGGAGCATAATTATTCATGTGGAATGCATATTCCTTGCTAAAAAAATATTTTTTCTTCTCAAGTTGTTATGGGTAAAGTTCCACTTTAATTAAAGTCAGGGCATAATCAAAAGAAAACTCCAACCAAGTAATTAGTCCACCTCCTAAATCTAAATACATGAACAAACCTGAAGGGCTGATGCAGTAATTATATCTTGAAATCCAAATCATGCATATAAGATAACATGGCTATTCTAAAAAAAGACACCAAATACTTCCATAAATATAATACTTAGCTGGTGGGTTTAAACTCGACCTGGAAGGAGTATTTCACTGTTGGCATTTAACCACAAGTGTTCTACTTCCCCAACCACCTGCCTTTCACCACCCACACCTTCATAGCAACTACGCGTTTCGACTCTGAACATTATCTTGTTTGCATGGCTTGGATTTCAGGATCTATTTAGTGAACTTTCTTTCATGTATTTGAATTTTAGAAATGGACTAACAACTTGTGCAATACCTCCTTTACATTCAGATGAGTGCTTAATCCTTTTTGGCCCGTAACCATTTTAAATGGATTACAGGTGGACACGTTATATTGTGGAGACTTGCTGATCACAATTGCTCTTTTTTATATAGGCAACCCAGACCCTGATCCCCTTCATTAGATGAGATGCATGTACTCTTATCTGCTAGAAAGTGATATGTAACGCTAACGGAGAGAGTTTTGTAGCTTTGTGGGTTGTGCTGAAGCTCAGAAAGAATAAAGCTCAGAAGAATAAAAAAGCAGGGTAAGGGTAGAAGAGTTTAACTCGTTCTACTTGGGAGGATATCTGGTTATTTGGACCCTTTATATGTGGTAGCAAGAGGTACCCATCTCCTAGAGTGACACAGAAAACACCAGTGGGACCTTCCAGTTGTTGTAAGGCCATTCAGGCAAAGGCTCTCGTAGAGAGTCAAGTGATGGAATAGCAGACGTCACAGTAAGAGAGGTAGGGAATTATAGTAGCCATTCTGGAAGGAAGCAGGATCTGTAAGAGGTGGTACCTCCTTTTTTTGTGTCACACCAATAAAAACAAATTTGGAAATCCATTTTTTAGACACTTTCTAAAGTGCAAGATCTTCTTACCCCCCCCCCCCCCACCCCTTCACCTTTACCACCCCTCAAAAAGCTGCACGTATACAAAAAAACACAGGATGGATGGATTGGCACTAAGCATAACAAGAAAGCATTACTGGCAGCGGGGTGCTATCGCGGCCGGCTTAGATCACGGTCTCAAACAGGGTGGCTTTCTCCTTGTTGAGTGTCACCAGAGAGTCGGGAGGGAGAAGCTTGGTCTCCGCTTCTGGAGTGAGGTACTCAAGATGGTGGTGACCCCAAACCGGGGTGGTCAGGTGGTGCCAGCGCTGTCAAGAAAAGAAGGACATATCAGGAACTGTTAGCTGTAGAGAACCTGTTACTTTCTGTTGGACAATTAAACATATCTAAAAAAAAAAAAGAAGTACAGTAAAACCTTGGTTTGAGAGTAACTTGGTTTGAGAGCGTTTTGCAAGACAAGCTACATTTTTAAATACATTTTGACTTGATATACAAGCAATGTCTTTATATAAAAGTAGCGTCATGTCACAACTGAGTATAACACAGAACAGAGGCAAGTGTAGCAATATGGTTACATTTAATGAAGGTACAACATTTAGAAACTCACAAGGTTGACTGCCCCAGTCGAAGTCTTTTAAGACGAAACGCGCCGGCCTTGCCACACTTGCTCCACACATTGCTTTTTATACCTTTATTTTTATACTTGTGATCACTAGTACTTGTACTCATTGACTTTTGATGTACTGTAATCTCTTTTAAAATAAATACCGTCCGGGTTTTTTTGACCTACACCATATCCAATTGAGTCCATTTTATACACATCAACAGCTTCCAGATGGCTCCCCCACAAGTTGGAAGCTTTATACCACGTTGGAGAGTGACAAGGACCCAGGATCTTCGGCTTGACCATCACGGATGAGGAGTGACACCATCCCATACAGAGTGATCATCTTCCTGCCAATCCTAACCCTGTGGCACTTGGCTCACATAAGCTCGATTGACCCACCACCGTATGGTTAGTGGGTCCACCATATCTGGTAAGAGCACCCACCTTATTCCTTCTACAGAAGATTTCTTCACATCTACAATTGCATAGTTATTTACATATTATTTGTGCTGTCTTTGTTCAATTGAAGACCTGCTACTGAGCATGAGATGAACATATTCTCTGAATTTTCATCAATTATTTCATCAATTATTTAGTCCAACTTCAGTGAACATTGGATTTCATATTAGTTCACTTATTTTTTATTATTGAACATCACAGTTCATCGTTTTTTCTTTGTAGCGCTACACTGTATATTTGTATGATGATTAAAAGAGACACATTTAAGTATGCAGGCATCCGGGGTAAAGCTGTCCACATAGACCGCCCTCCTCACCGCCATCGACGTCATCCCTTCCACGCTGCGCTCCACGAGCGCTACAAGTCTCACTTTTAAATCGCTCCACTGCAGGGTAGTCTTCCTGGTCACAATTGCAGACTGACAATGGTGAGAGCCGGCAAGGCGGGGGATGGTCTTTGCGAACAGCTTTACCCCGGATGCCTGCATACTTAGATGTGCCTCTTCTAATCATCAACCATGTGAGTTGCTAAATGTTGTACCTTCATTAAATGTAACCATATTGCTACACTTAGAGGCGCCTCTCTTCTCTTTTATACTCTGTAGCTCCTGCTGGATTTTGCTTCCTTTGTGGAGGCTTCCATTTGTGGATGGACATTTTTATCATTTTATCACATTGCTATAATCTTTTTATATGGACCATAGACTGAAGGACTTATGAATAAATGGTTGTGAAACGAACCATCCGAGTTTCCATTATTTCTTATGGGGAAATTTCGCTTTAATATACAAGTGCTTTGGAATACAAGCATGTTTCCGGAACAAATTATGTCCGTAATCCAAGGTTTTACCGTATTCCAAAAATGTGTGTAGCACTTGTTGGCCCAGCAGGCCAAGCTGGAGCTCAACGTCCCAAGAGATGATTTTTTTTTATACTTGTACAATTTCATACGTATGGTAGAAACCTCCATCCGCAACTGAGAAGCTAATTATTTATATATTTTATTCTTGCCTTTGGTCTCTTCTCTTGAAAAAAATATTAAAACCAGAATGTAAAAAGAACCCATCACAAGCTGCCTTAAGACACGTGAATATTCAGTCATTATTTAAAGTCTGCAGGCTTACCCAAGAAGGATTATTTCTCATATTTGGATTAGTTTACTTAAAGTGGATGTAAACCCAATGTCATCCTTTGTAAACTACCGCCATAGGGGTTATCTATAAGGATATACATGTCTCCTGCACGTATCTTTACCTGTCAAATGTCTCCCCTCTGTCTGTTATGAGACCCGAAAAACTGCAGATTCTGTGGGCGGGGTCTGTTGTCTGGGGCTCGGTGGGTGGAGTCGTGATGTCAGTAGACTCCCCGCCCACCTCTACACTCCCCGCCCACCTCTACACTCCCCTTGTCAATATGCATTTTCTCCTGTGTATTTCTTACACTGAACTTCTGCTATGATCTCTAACATCCAGTGAAAAGACAGGAAAGTAACCACATGACTTCAGCATGCCAAATCATGCTGAGGTGTGGAACAGCCAATCCTGGCAAAGCTGCTGAAGAAAGGAGTGGGGGAGGGAATTAAAAAATAATGCATGTCTTAGGCTAGTGCACGAGATATGTAAATCACCTGTCACTCACAGCAAGGGGGAGGAGTTGTCAAAGTTTTTCTCAGTTTGTCAAGATTTATCTCACTGAACAATAAAAGAGGATTGCTCAGAGATGGATTAACTCTTCGTGGCAAGACTGGGCTCAAATGATAGGAAATCTTATACTCTACATTATGATATAAAAAAAAATAATAATAATTTCGGGTTTACATCCACTTTAAAGTGTTACTAAACCCACAACAGTAAAATCAGTCTGTATGTGCAGTAAAGAATGCTAATATATATTGTTTATAATCACTGTAGAACCTAAGGGGTTAATCCTTTGCATTGTGTAAAAAGGCTGTTTGATCCTGTCTTCTCTGACTCTCCCCTTCTTCCACTGCCCCCTAATAATTTCCTGATAACACAGAGTCTTTGGAGTCAGGCTGCACGTGCTCAGTTTGGTGTGTATTGCTAGAGAGGTTTTTTTTTTTTCTTGAAAGGATGCATATGATCAGCACAGGGCCAATCAGCACCATCCAGACAGAGGGTCGGGGGTCTTGAAGTCTCATAGGATGGTCAGAAAACTTCTCCTACAAGCTTTAACCAGTCCTCGGCCGGACACTGATAGAAGTCACAAGACTGCTCTATATACTGCTGATGAGAAAAGGTATTTAGCAGTTTATATTTACTAAAAAAATTGCATTTCCATGTTCTGTGTACTGTGGGAGACCAGATATAGTGAATGCAGAGTCCTGGTATTAGTAACACTTTAATCCACGCCTGCCACTTGTATTTGGATTATAGGATAAAAAAATAAAACCACCAATCCACACATAAAAGTCCAGATTATTTAATTTTGGATCACCAAGAAAAACCCAAAGCATTTTGGGGGTTGTCCCCCTCTTTAGGGCTGAATAAGGTTAAAGGAATGAAATCTGGACCAGACAAATTTATTAGAAGTTTCAGTAATATATATTGTTGATAACCCCATTGAAAGCCTTAAAGCAGAATTTCAACAACATTTTATTTTTATTTTTTTTAATGCATTTCTTACGATCATTACATTGACTAATGCCACTCGCTTATATTGTTAATTTCGCTGCTAGATTGCAGATTATAGATGAATAAATACCTTATATTCTGCTGTCTCTGCAGTTCCCATATTGCTTGTGGGCATGTGAAGCCCACATGCAGAATCTTCCGAGATACGGTGCAGCTGAGCGACCAGCATGCACCGCCCGTTCTCCCACATGCGCAGTATGTTTGACTCGCAGCGCCATAAACTTCTGACGTTGCCATCACAACGGGCGGCGTCTTCGGAAGTGCCCGCCCCTTCGTTGATGGCAACGAAGAAATCTCGCGATGCTGAGCGGCGGCGATCCACACTGACTCCTGGGAACTATGACACCAAGCTCCCAGGAGACGGTGCGCCGCAGGGAAATGACGTTATCAGCCGCGGGTGGGAGAAGGAGGAAGTAAAATGAAAAAGCTTATAAACATGGTAAGGTGACAGAAAAGAAAAAAACAAAAACGATCGATGATGAAACTATTGCCATATATATGTTACATAAGAGAAAGTTAAAAAAGTGGGTGGAATTCCGCTTTTAATGTCACTTTACTTCATCAGCCTGAGCTGAAAGTGAGATTTAAAGTGGTTCTAAAGGCTCAAGGTTAGAATGCATGAAGTCAGAAATCTTCTGTGTGCAGCCCCCCCAATACTTACCTGAGCCCCATTGCGATCCAGAGATGTGCTTGATGGCTTTGGCTCTCCGGGGACTCTCCCTCCTCATTGGTTGAGTGAGCAACAGGAGCCATTGACTCCTGCTGCTGTCAATCAAAGCCAGTGAGCCAATGAGGAGAGAGTGGGGGTGGGGCTGAGCTGTGGCTCTGTGTGCGAATGGACTTGGGAGCCCCCACAGCAAGCTGTTTGAACTGGGAGCACGTGGCAGGAGGGAGGGGCCAGGAGTTCTGGTGGGGGGACCCGACAAGAGGAGGATCGGGGCTGCTCTGTGCACTACTACACAGAGCAGGTAAGTATAACATGTTTGTTATTTTTAACTTGCCTTTATTATTACTTTAAGTAGTCCACCAGGACCTGTCAACAATAATTTTGATATTGTCCAGTTCAGAATTCCTTCTTTTGAGTTTATTCAGTCCTGAAAAAATGGGTACTTTTACAACCCCAGAAACGCGATGGCCTTTCCTTAACAATCTTAAATACAGATTACTTTATGAATCCCAAAGGGAAATCGTTCTTTAAGGGTAGAGATTGCGCTAGACTGACTCGGTCGGTCCAGCGCGATCTTTCCCACGTGGGCAGGTGGGAAAGGTTCTTCTTCCAGAGACTAATGCCTGGCTTCTGGGGAGGGTGGTGGGCTCTGCTAGGGGCCTGGGCTGCTGCCTCAGGGTACAGCCTGATGGTCAGTTCCATATGTACTCCAGAAATGGGGGTGTAAAGGAGCACTCAGTGTCCAGTAGATGTAGGTATAAAAATGTTATATTAAAGGCTAAGTTCACCTTAATACCAATATAGCATTCATGTACTTTTTTTGCAAAAATATCAAAATAGAAAGTGAATGGTAACAAAAAGGATCTGGGTGGAATTACCCTTTAAACTCCTCTTTTGCCATTAATCAGTCTACTGGGGCAGGATGGTCTGGATTTAGTGTTGTTATTCTAGTGCAGGTCTACTTTAATACGGGATCACCTTATATCTCTAAAATAAATGAAACTACAAGAACTAAAATGTATCCACTATGAAGTCACACTCACCTCCCGAAGAGAGCCCTTAGATCTCAGTATCTTGCAGAGCACAGTCATTGGAATACACAACATGGAGGACAAAGCGAGACCCCAGCCAATGGCCTCACCCCACCACGGGTAGATGTAAGTCTTGTTGTATGTTAAGGGTTTGTAGTTGATTACATGAAACACAAAAATACCCTGAAAAATATAAACCACAAAAAGTTATTCCACATATCGTCCTAGCTCTATCGGGTAATTAATGATTTTTGTAGAATGTGTACATTTTTTTTACATCAACCCAGTTATAGGATATTAAATATATTAAAAAATTATATTATTATAATAATAATTATATATATATATATATATATATATATATATATATATATATATATATATATATATATATATATTTTAATAATAATAATAATAATAATATATATATATATATATATATATATATATATATATATAATTATTATTATTATTATTATTATTATTATATTATATATTATTATTAAAAAAAATGTTTATAACTGTATGTGATTAACACCTGCAATGACAATATTTAGTATACAAAATTTTACATGCATTTATTTGAATGTTTCTCTATAGTTTACAGGAGGGCCAAGCTGGCCAGGAAAAGCAACAGAGGCAGCAGTGGGCATAAACTATAACATTGCTGGGGTTGCTTGAGCAGCTTGCATTTTTTTTTTCTTTTATAGAACCTTGTGAATAAAATTTAACCTCAGGGATTACCCTGAGAAAGTCACACGTCCCTGTGACGAAACACATAGGGGCGGGACCTTTTGGTGACGTCATCGCACGCACGGAGGAGACACAAGAAGTGCGGTATTTATGCGGCTAGCGAGGGCCAATGATGGACGGGGTTTGTTTCTATTGCTGCGAGAAGTAGTTGCGCTGCAGGCACCATAAAAATGTGAGTGCATTATATCTGAGTGGCATAAATAAAAGGTTTTCAAAAAGGTGAAGCGCTACGGATTATTTTCTTTTCTCTTGATGATGTTTGGGGGAGGAGCTGAGTTTAAAAAAGGCATCTCTCATTGGAGGGTGGAGGATCGGCTTTAAAGGAGACACAAGCTTTTTTTGACCGTGCATGTACAGTATATATGGGTCATATCCTGAAGGTGAGGGCGCAACTGGCTGTGGAGGTGAAAATAAAGAGGAGAAAATTGGTTTTCACAAAAGTTGTGCACATTGTTGGATTTTAATGGAAGAATTATAGAGACCTTTTCTGGACATGGGACATATTTTATTTTATTTTTTTTGCATGAAATTTGTTTTTTATTGAAATTGAATTAGTGTGACATATGTACTGATAAACGCTACACCATTTAATATTGACAGTGATGATGGTGAACCTATTTTTTTAATTTTTTTTACAAAATATATATGTTACAATTCATTCAAAAATAATTAATTAAAAATAATTTATGAAAAAATATTATTAATAAAAATGTATTAAAAGGTCAAAATAATAATGCAATGTATTTATATTTTAGTTTTATTACGTGTTGATCCTGCCAATAGAGCCGTTATTTTTCACTTCCTGTAACAGGGTGACAACATTTGTTCTGCAGTGGAATTGCACAGCAGTGTTGTCACCATGTAGTCTTAGATGGACTTGTAGTTTGAAATAGGCTAAGCAAAAGACAAATAAATTAAAGCTGTATTAAACCCATAAGCAAGCATCTATTATATTACAACTTACCAAAAATTGGTTTTCACAAAAGTTGTGCACTTTGTTGTATTTTAAAGGAAGAAGCATAGAGACCTTTTCTGCACATGGGACATATTTTATTTTTTTATTTTTTGCATGAATTTTGTTTTTTATTGAAATTTAATTAGTGTGATATATGTACTGATAAACGCTACACCATTTAATATTGACAGTGATGATAGTGGACTTTTTTTAGGTTTTTTTTTTTTATTAAAAAATAATAATAATTTTAAAAAAATTATTATGATACAATTCATTCAAAAAAAAATAATTAAAAAATCATTTATGAAAAAAATATTATTATTAAAAATGTATTAAAGGGGTCTTAATAAGGCAATGTATTTATATATTTTTTTATGATTCCCGTCAGTAACATAGTTTTATTACGTGTTGATCCTGCCATTTGAGCTGTTATTTTTCACTTCCTGTAACAGGGTGACAACATTTGTTCTGCAATGGAATTGCCACCGTGTAGTCTTAGATGGACTTGTAGTTTGAAATAGACTATGTAAAAGACAAAGAAATTAAAGTGGTATCAAACCCATAAGCAAACATTTTTTATTTAACAAATTACCAAAACTTGGTTTTCATAAAAGTTGTGCACCTGGGACATATTTTGTTATTTTTTGCATGAATTTGGGTTTTTATTGAAATTTAAATTAGTGTGATATATGTACAGATAAGCGCATCACCATTTAATATTGACAGTGATGATGGCAAGGTTTTTGGTTTTTTTTAGTTTTTTTTTTTTAAATAATTAAAAAATAATAATAATTTAAACATAATTATGATACAATTCATTCAAAAATAATTCATTAAAAATGTAAAATAATTTATGAAAAAATATTATTATTATTAAAAATGTATTAAAAGGTCAAAATAATAATGCAATGTAGTTATATTTATTTATGTGTGCTATAAAATGATTAAAAAATATGATTAATAATAATATATTGTATTAAAAAGTGCTTATATCTATATTTTCAGGGTCCTGCATTCAGTAAAATCACAGTAAAATTAAATTTGGCAAAGCCTGCCTCACTTACCACACAGACGAGGGGAGTGATCACAGACCAGCACCACTTCATGTACGGCAAAGGCCGGTAACCGATCATCCGAGCAACGTCGTCCATGAACCTGTCCGCCCCTGGAGAGCACAATTCTGTGTTACACGAACTACCAACACACATACAACATTTATTGATTGTAGAAAAGACTAATTTAGAAGGGAAAGAAGCCTAAATAAAATACCATAGTTTAATATTTTATGATATAGTGTACAGAAATGTGCTGTGTATTCCAAGAACCAATCAGAATATTGCTTTAAAGTGGATTTATAGAAAATTAAAAGTTGCAGTTTGTCACTAGCAGTTTTTTTTTTGTTTTTTTTAATAGATTCCCACCAGTAACTGTTTTATTACTTGTTGATCCCGCCAATAGAGCCATTATTTTCCACTTCCTGTAACAGGGTGACAACATTTGTTCTGCAGTGGAATTGCGCAGCAGTGTTGTCACCGTGTAGTCTTAGATGGACTTGTAGTTTAACATAGTAAAAGACAAACAAATTAAAGCTGTATTAAACCCAGAAGCCAATATTATTTATAATATTAAATTAAATATTTATTATATTGCAGCTTTCCAATTCTAAGATGTGATGGCTGCATTCGTTTTCTTTTTTAGGGCTTTTTTCTCTTTATTTTCAACTGGTGGTCCAGACAGTAAATCTGTGATATTTTTCCTTGCAGCAAAGATATGAACATGCACTATTATTTTTTTTAAGCTGAACTCCAAGCAGATATCAAAGACACAAATAAATGCAACTCTTCATTCATTCATACTTCTTAAAACATTTTTTCTTTTTAAATGAAAGCAATGAATGTGACCTGGTATCAACCTCAGTCACTGTACAGCAAAGCTTAGACTGAGGGAGTGAGAAGCAGAACGAGGAGCCAATCACGTGTGCCGCAGTGCATGGACCATGCTGATAGGAGGAGAGAGCAGAGTGATAGAGAGGTGAGATCATCAGTCTTCTGCCTCCTAATTTTATTATTCATAAACAGGCTATAGAAGGGACGAGGCCTGTGGGTCTAAACTGCGGCAGAGAAAAAAAAAGGCCAGGGCTGTACTGTGTAGCAAAGCTGTGTTAATCTCAGAACTGGATGGACAAATATACAAATCTTTTGATGTGTAAAACAGCTTTATTTGATATATGTTGTATTTGATATACCATGTGTATACAGTATATATATATATATATATATATATATATATATATATATATATATATATATACACACACACACTGTCTCACAAAACTCACATTTTTGTAAATATTTTCTTCTATCTTTTCATGTGACAACACTGAAGAAATGACACTTTGCTACAATGTAAAGTAGTGAGTGTACAGCTTGTATAACAGTGTAAATTTGCTGTCCCCTCAAAATAACTCAACACACAGCCATTAATGTCTAAACCGCTGGCAACAAAAGTGAGTACACCCCTAAGTGAAAATGTCCAAATTGGGCCCAAAGTGTCAATATTTTGTGTGGCCACCATTATATTCCAGCACTGTCTTAACCCTCTTGGGCATGGAGGTCACCAGAGCTTCACAGGTTGCCACTGGAGTCCTCTTCCACTCCTCCATGACGACATCTCGGAGCTGGTGGATGTTAGAGACCTTGTGCTCCTCCACCTTCTCTTTTAGGATGCCCCACAGATGCTCAATAGGGTTTAGGTCTGGAGACATGCTTGGCCAGTCCATCACCTTTACCCTCAGCTTCTTTAGTAAGGCAGTGGTCGTGATAAATGTGAGAAAAGTCCTGGACAGCCGCACTCAAAATGATAATCGCCTTTATTGATAAATACATTAAAAATACATGCCACAACAAGAAGTACAGGAAACTGACGCGTTTCACACTATAGTTAGTGCTTAATCATAGCCAGGACTTTTCTCACATTTATCGCTACTAGCATTTCTGGCACCTGAGGCTTCCAGTTTGGAGGAGAGGTTCCTGATTGACTTCCTAGAGCGGTGATTCTTCTTTTTCCCTTACTTCTGGAAGGCAGTGGTCATCTTGGAGGTGTGTTTGGGGTCATTATCATGTTGGAATACTGCCCTGCGGCCCAGTCTCTGAAGGGAGGGGATCATGCTCTGCTTCAGTATGTCACAGTACATGTTGGCATTCATGGTTCCCTCAATGAACTGTAGCTCCCCAGTGCCGGCAGCACTCATGCAGCCCCAGACCATGACACTCCCACCACCATGCTTGACTGTAGGCAAGACTCACTTGTCTTTGTACTCCTCACCTGGTTGTCACCACACACGCTTGTCACCATCTGAACCAAATAAGTTTATATTGGTCTCATCAGACCACAGGACATGGTTCCAGTAATCCATGTCCTTAGTCTGCTTGTCTTCAGCAAACTGTTTGTGGGCTTTCTTGTGCATCATCTTTAGAAGAGGCTTCCTTCTGGGATGACAGCCATGCAGACCAATTTGATGCAGTGTGCAGCGTATGGTCTGAGCACTGACAGGCTGACCCCCCACCCCTTCAACCTCTGCAGCATTGCTGGCAGCACTCATACATCTATTTCCCAAAGACAACCTCTGGATATGACGCTGAGCACGTGCACTCAACTTCTTTGGTCGACCATGGCGAGGCCTGTTCTGAGTGGAACCTGTCCTGTTAAACCGCTGTATGGTCTTGGCCACCGTGCTGCAGCTCAGTTTCAGGGTCTCTGCAATCTTCTTATAGCCTAGGCCATCTTTATGTAGAGCAACAATTCTTTTTTTCAGATCCTCAGAGAGTTCTTTGCCATGAGGCCCCATGTTGAACTTCCAGTGACCAGTATGAGAGAGTGAGAGCGATAACACCAAATTTAACACACCTGCTCCCCATTCACACCTGAGACCTTGTAACACTAATGAGTCACATGACACCGGGGAGGGAAAATGGCTAATTGGGCCCAATTTGAACATTTTCCCTTAGGGGTGTACTCACTTTTGTTGCCAGTGGTTTAGACATTAATGGCTGTGTGTTGAGTTATTTTGAGGGGACAGCAAATTTACACTGTTATACAAGCTGTACACTCACTACTTTACATTGTAGCAAAGTGTCATTTCTTCAGTGTTGTCACATGAAAAGATAGAATAAAATATTTACAGAAATGTGAGGGGTGTACGTACTTTTGTGAGATACTGTATACAAACACATTATATAGCCTTGTGATTTTCTCAGACTTGCATATAAATCTGTCTGTTGTTTGTTGGTCCTTCTATGAGTGAACTCTTCTCAAACAAATGCTGTTGGCCACATTTACACAAGCTGTCCTCTAATACATTGTGAAAATAGATAATACTGTTGTATGTTGGGGTAATGTCAATGAGTCGACTGGGAAATGTGCACATTTTTAGTTTCTCCCATTTTTTTTTTTACACAAGTTCTGGTCAAACTTTGTCAAACTTTTGCGTTAAATAAGGGTCAATAATAGCTTGAATTTTTGACATACAGTATATGACCTACGGCATGTGTGATACAATAGTGACATCTAGAGGTTGAATTGGGAAATGTTTTGCCCAAAATGAAAATGAAGTAGTGAAAAAGGGGGCCATACCCACAAGGGAATGGGTAAACATCATAGCTCCCAACTGTCCCTGATTTCGAGGGACTGTCCCTCATTTGGAAACATGTCCCTCCTTCCTCCTCATTTGTCCCTAATTCTGGAATGATCTATACAGCATAGTTGTACAGTGCCTTGAAAAAGTATTCATACCCCTTGACATTTTCCATATTTTGTCATGTTACAACCAAAAACATAAATGTATTTTATTGGGATTTTATGTGATAGACCAACACAAAGTGGCACATAATTGTGAAGTGGAAGGAAAATGATAAATGGTTTTCAAATAAATATGTGAAAAGTGTGGGGGGCATTTGTATGGCGCCCCCCAGAGTCAATACTCAACCACATTTCACTGCAATTACAGCTGCAAGTCTTTTTGGGGATGTCTCTACCAGCTTTGCACATCTAGAGAGGGACATTTTTTGCCCATTCTTCTTTGCAAAATAGCTCAAGCTCTGTCAGATTGGATGGAGAGCGTCTGTGAACAGCAATTTTCAAGTCTTATCACAGATTCTCAGTTGGATTCAGGTCTGGACTTTGACTGGGCCATTCCAACACATGTGTAGCACCCTGCTGTTTAGGCAGGGTTGCGCCTAAATTTACCTGCCAGGTATAACTACCTTGGCTAGGTGTTGAGGATCAGTTGATTTTACTCTAAAGCCGTGTACACACGGGCGGACTTTTTGACGGACTTTCAACGGACTTCTGACAGACTTTTTAACGAACAGACTTGCCTACATACGATCACACCAAAGTCCGACGGATTCGTACGTGATGATGTACACCGGACTAAAATAAGGAAGTTCATAGCCAGTAGCCAATAGCTGCCCTAGCGTCGGTTTTTGTCTGTCGGACTAGCATACAGACGAGATGATTTCTGGGTCCGTTGGAGTTATGACGTAAAGATTTGAAGCAAGTTCCAAACCTAAAGTCCGTCACGATCGGATTCTCCGCCGGACTCGGTCCGCCTGTGTGTACGTTGCATTAGTCTGTAATTGCTGCACTTCTCTCTTTTGCCGCTAGGTGGCCGGGTACCTGGTGGCATTAGATAAGAGAAGGGCAATGCAAGGTCAGATTATGGGTACATGGGGTATCCCAAAAAATGGGCAGGGGTTTTCTTAAATCCCTTGGCCTGCTGGGAGAACCTATATATTTGGGTGGAGTCAGGTGATTGATGTTCTGTGCCACCTGGACGGCTGTCTGGGTGGACTTCAGTTGTATTGCCCGGGCTACTAGACTGGAGATTAGGCCTATCCCGGGCACATGTTCCTACTAGGCCGTGTGAGGGCCTATCCAGAAGCAAGAGAGCAGCGCAGGGTTGGGATTGCGGCTTGCAGTACAACCAGAAGTGACGGTTCTGCCGGCCGGAGAACCTGTCGTGGTCGGAGGTAGAGGGGGAGCTGTCGCCACCAAGGGACCATCCGCCTAATTACCAAGGACCACAGTGAGTAGCCGAAGCAAGTACCGGAGCAACATTCTCACCAACCGGGGACGGTGAAGAATCAGGAAACTTCAGCGGGTACCAAGCAAGTAGGTTTGCAGTTGTGCCATACTCTTTCCATTTTCGGATGATGAATTGAACAGAGCTCTATGAGATGCTCAAAGCTTGGGAGATTTGTTTTTATAACCTAACCCAGCTTTACACTTCACAACTTTATCCCTGACCTGTCTGGTGTGTTCCTTGGCCTTCATGATGCTGTTTGTTCACTAAGGTTCTCTAACAAACCTCTGAGGGCTTCACACAACAGCTGTATTTATACTGAGATTAAATTACACACAGGTGGACTCTATTTACTAATTAGGTGACTTCTGAAGGCAATTTGGTCCCGCTATATTTTAGTTAGGGGTATCAGAGTAAAGGGGGGCTGAATACAAATGCCACCCACACTTTTCACATTTTTATTTGTAAAAAATTTTGAAAACCATTTATCATTTTCCTTCCACTTCACAATTATGTGCCGCTTTGTGTTGGTCTATCACATAAAATCCCAATAAAACATGACAAAATGTGGAGAATTTCAAGGGGTATGAATACTTTTTCAAGGCACTGTATATACTGTTGTATGTTGGGCTAATGTCAATGAGTCGACTGGGAAATGTGCACATTTTCAGTGGCTCCCATTGTTTTTACACAAGTTCTGGTCAAATTTTGTCAAACAGCTGTGTTAAATAAGGGTCAGCAATAGCTAAACTCATAGCTCCCAACTGTCCCTGATTTGGAGGGACTGTCCCTCATTTGGAAACATGTCCCCCTGTCCCTCCTTCCTCCTCATTTTTCCCTCATTCTGGAATGATCCATACAGTGTAGTTGTATATATAATACAATTATATCCAATTTCTAAATTGCTGCATTTATAAATTTCAAAAGCCAATATAAAGAAATAGTAGTGCTAAAAAAAGCACTTGTGGGTTTAACCAATCTTTTTTTTCTTTAATTTTCCCGTATAGGGAGGCGTGGCAGGGGGTGTGTCCTATGCCTACTTACTTTTGCTAATAGATGTCCCTCGTTCCCATCTCATAAAGTTGGGAGTTATGTAAACTTTCTAAATAAAAGGCCAGCAACATAAGCTGAAAGGAGGCCTCCATAACAACAAGGAAGGTCTGTGCCAGAGGAAACTTCATTTGAGGATGACACTATCGCCCAATTTCCCGCAATCTCTCGTAGAGTAGAGCCTGGGGCCCTGGTTGCCTATGGAGATCGTAAAGCCACTATAACCTGAGCTATAAAAGTTTAGTGTGTTCCTGCTGTACACAGACCATTGTTCACGCTCATTAGCTAGGAAGTTTAGGTAGCGTGTGCACGTGTAGATTCGACAGTCTTGTACTGTTTTCCTATAATTGTAAATAGTTTATATGTACAGCATTTGTTTAGTAAAGCACAGTAATACACTACATAGGTTTTTATTGCTTTCTTGCTTTTGACAGCAAAGAACCTTAACCACTTCAATACCGGGGCACTTAAACCCCCTTCCTTCCCAGACCAATTTTCAGCTCTCAGCGCTGTCACTCTTTGAATCACAATTGCGCGATCATGCTACAGTTTACCCAAATTACATTTTTATCATTTTTTTTCTCACAGATAGAGCTTTCTCTTGGCGGTATTTAATTGCTGCTGGGTTTTTTATTTTTTGATAAATAAAACAAAAAGGGACCGAAATTTTGAAAAAACAAAACATTTTTAAAATTTTGAAAACAGGTAAATTTTCTCCTTCAGTGATGTGCGCTGATGAGGCTGCACTGATGTGCACTTATAGGCTGCGCTGATGGGCACTGATAGGCGGCACTGATAAGGCGGTACTAATGGGCACTTATAGGTGGCACTGATAAGCACTAATGAGGTGGCACTGATGGGCACTGATGGTTGGCACTGAAGGGCACTGATAGGTGGCACTGATAAGTGGCACTGATGGGAACTTATGGGTGGCACTGATGGGCACTGGTAGGCACTGGTAGGTGACATAGATAGGCAGCACTGATCATTAGACACTGATGGGCAATGATTGGCAGCACTGGTGGGAATTGATGGGTGGCACTGTGGGCACTGGTAGGTGGCACTGTGGACACTGGTAGGTGGCACGGGTGGGTACTGATAGGTGGCACTGGTAGGTGGCACAGTGGGCACTGGCAGATGACACTGGTGGGCACAGCCGCGTCTTTCTGAGTGAGGGACCGATGTCCATCTGACAGAAGCCAGTGATCGGCTTTTTTTTCCCCTCATGCTGACAGCGTGAGGAAAAATAATAATGATTACCGGCTCTGTTTACATCACGTGATCAGCCGTCATTGGCTGACAGCTGATCACGTTAAATGGGCCGGGATCGACCCCTTACTCCGATCTGTGATCAGCCGAGTCTCATAGACTCTGTGATCACAGAGCGCGCCGTGCGGACGTTTGCTCGGGAGGACATCCATGGACGCCCTCCCGGCAATTAAGGCCCGCGCTGCAGGTGTCTTTCGGCTATACCGCGGGTGGCAAGAAGTAAAAACAACACAAAGCAAAACACTTACATATATTTAGCTGCTTGCCTGGAGTTCAGCGTAAAAAAAAAAAAAACATGGTTTGTGTGTGACGCTGTTTCTTTCCTGGTATTTTTAAGACCTTTAACTGCTATGTCTCACTGTAATGACTTTGAGTTGTGAGTTTTGTAGTGTGTGACTTACCATAAACCCATGCAATAACCACGCACTCCCAGAAAGCTTGCCACAGCAGTGTGATGCCACTCGCAGAATAGTAGTCAAAGAGCTGGAAGACGTACATCCCACCCTACAATCATAACATGGACAACCATTATCAGGACATGGAATTAAAGGGGGGGGTAAAAGAATTTTTTTTGGGGGGGTTCAATCTATTTTAAGATTTTTAACAAATGTTTATCTACTTAATATATATATATTCTGTTTTACAGATAAGCATTTCAAATATTACATGACAAATGATTCCCAGAGTACTGTGGCTTATCTAAAGAGAGGACACAGCGGTGACTGCCTGCTTTGATGGTCTCTCTCTCTTTCTTTGTGGATGAAACCTTAGTCTGAGAAGGTGGGAAGGGAGGAACAGCCACATTCACATGTGTGTGTAACTTTCAGCTCGAGCTATTGTGCACTGTAAACAACGATTGACACTTGGAGGTGAGTAGATACATTTGAAAATATTCTAAATTCAACCTGTTGTCAGGATATAAGAGTGCAAGATTTTTCATATGTACATATGAACACATTTTACTATATTTCGAAATGCAGATTGATGACCTCATGATCACTGCAAAACCTCTATTGACTCTCATTTTAAAAATTTCAGCCGCCAACAAGAAATGGGTTTGTTTTTTCTCTAGAACAGAAGCAGATTGGATTCTGCAACAACATTTCCTAAAACCATTGCCATGTTAGAAAAACTTGGTTGTAATCTCTTTAAAACCAGAGATTTTAGACATGTGCAATTCGTTTCGTTCCGAATTAGTTTTTTAACTAATTTCGACAAATTTGTTTATTCGGAAATATCCTAATTAACAAAAACTCGTTTAACAAATTTTTCTGAACATTCGTGAATTTGAATATTTGGAAATTCAAAAATTTGAAAATTTCGAAATTATAAAAGTCCGAAAACCCGAAAATGTGAAAATCTGAAATACTGTAATAACTAACTAATAATAACTTAACTATTACTAACTATTCATTTATAGGTATTGGAATTTACTTTCAAATTTGGCTGTTAGTGAACGTAACAAATACGAATTTATCCGAAGTTACGAATTATCTGAAATAACGAATGCCGTATTAAAGCGAATGGAATGTAACAAAAATAATAATAATAAATAACAATAATAATAATAACAATAACGTTTTGTTATTATTATTAATTTGTTCTGTTCTATCTGTTTAGATGCAGCATTCGTTATTTCAGATAATTCGTAACTTCGGATAAATTCGTATTTGTTACGTTCACTAACAGCCAAATTTGAAAGGATATTCCAATACCTATAATTTAATAGTTAGTTATTATTAGTTAGTTAGTTAGTTATTCTTTCTTTCAAATTTTCGGATTTTCTTTCTTATTTTCAGATTTTCTAAATTTAGAGTTTACGAATTTTAGAATTTTAGAATTTACAAATTGCGATCAGTGAACATCCAATTGCCTCCTGGGGGTTCAGGAAATCAGGAAGATTTTTTTTTTCTCTGGGCTCCAGCCAAGAACCATAACTGGAGGTTTTTATCTTACTTTCCTCTGGATCAACTGTGGGTAACAGCAGGGCTTTTTTCAGCAGGAACGCGGGGGAATGCAGTTCCGACACCTCCAGCACTGAATGTATATGCAAGGGGTGCTGGGATGTGCTGGAGGGTCTATTGATGCTGGCAGATGGGGGCTCTATTGTCACTGGGGGGGGTCGATTGTTGCTGGGGGGGGGATATATTGTTTCTGGGTGGGGTCAATTGTGGATAGGAGAAATTTACTGTTGAGGGAGGGGTCTATTGTTGCTGGCTGCTGGAGAGTCTATTGATGCTGGATACTAATAGATCTATTGTTGCTGGGGGTATTTTCTTGTGGGGTGATCTATTGTTGCTGGGAGGGATCTATTGTTGTTGGGGAGGTCTGTTGTTGCTGAGAGGATCTATTGTTGCTGGGGGATCTATAGTTTCGTTGCTGAGGGGATCTATTGTTGCTGGGGGATCTCTAGTTGCTGGATATATCTATTGTTGCTGAGAGGGTCTATTTTGCTGTGTGGATTTATTGTTGCTGGGGGGGGGGGTCTATTGTTGCTGGCTGCAGGGGACCTATTTTACTGCCTTTCATTAGCAAATTCCATACTACTTAATAATAATAATAATAATGATACTTTTCTGTATTCTCTAGGTAAAGGGAGGAACCAAGGGAAGGTGCTCAGAGGTGGGTAGGGGACAAAGACATGGGGTGACTCGGAAAGGGGTTCTCCCCCCTTTTCCGAGTCACCTGCACCTATCCTCTTAGAAAAAAAGAGAATAGGGGGTCACCTGCACCTATTCTCTTAGAATAGGTGCATAGGGGGTCACCTGCAGATAATAGGGGGTCCCCTGCAGAGAATAGGGGGTCACCTGCACCTACTCTCTTGGAAAAAAAAGCCCCGCGTAAAGGGTTCTGTATATGTATAGAGTTTCATAGTTAGTCAGGTTGAAAAAAGACAAGTCCGTCAAATTCAACCAATAAAAAAAAAAGTAGGTTTTCTATTTATTGTTTTTCTATTGGTTGAACTAGATGGACTTATGTCTTTTTTCAACCTGACTAGACTATGTAAGTATTTAACGAAGCTGAAATTTCCACACCATTATCATAGTCTCTCTTCTTGTAGACTCAAGTGATGAACCGATAAATGACACCTTGGATTCCTGAGCCTCTCCTGAGAGTCTCCGTGTAATCCGTTGAGGGCGATCTCTTTTTTTTTTTTTTTTGGAGGCCTCTATGCAGAAGAACAAAATATACACAACCCCTCTTTTTGTACAGTTTAGACATTACACCGCTTTCTTTGGTGGGCCAGCCCTTCAAATTTCACAAGTACCTTACCTCGGTCACCATGGAGAGGTCGATGACAAAGCACAGAAGACAACAGACTGCAGCAATTACCTCCCTGCGCACAAAACCGTTAACTGGGTGAGGAAACAAATCTAGGATGCCAGTGATGAATCCCTCCACTCCTACGAACTGTCGAGAGAGTTGAAGAACTAGTCAGTAAACTGGTAGGAAGGCCAGCTGAACACATTATAGTTCATGAGATGTTTTTCCCGTACCCAGACCCTGGCTACCATCACACAGGCTTTCCCTCTGGGTTGTCTCCCGTCTCCTCATCCACCTGTGCCCTGACGGTGCCAGTGTCCAACCTCATCTCTGTGGGGCGCCCATGTAAGAGAAGAGGAAGGTGAAGAGAGAGTAGATGTCCTGTAGGGAGTGGAGGTCTTGCTCAGCACTTGAAGATATCACATAAATACCAAACATTTTCCCTGGGTGCCAAACTAATGCCAATCAAATTATAAATACAAACATTCCATCACTCATTGTACATGGTAATTGCTAACATCTTTACGTTTACAAAGAAATACTAAGTACGGTTTAGGGTTTTCAAAGTAGCAAACTAATTTTGTGGCCATCATTGGAAGACATGATTGATAAAAAAAGTTCACAGCCTAAGTAGGAGGAGCTATAAAACTGATAACCAAAATATGTTCCTGAAAATCTGATCATTCTTATTCTACCTAAATGCTTCTGCATGTTGGGTCCCTCAGCTTTTAGAAACTGACCTAAAGCAAACAATAGCATGTCGGCCAAGCCAAGACTAAGGGAGGGTTATAACCTCTCTGTAAGGTTTATTTTTGCCATATGTGTATCATTGGGGAGATTCACCTTCACTTCCTGTCCCATAGCCAAACAGAAAGTGAGAGGAAATCCCCTCAAATTAAGGAAATCTCTTTGGAACCCCCAGATTACCAGAATTAGTGTCCTCATGGAAAGATTTCTCCTCTAATACTTTTCTGGGGACAACCCAAAATTTGGGATTTTCCTCAACTTTCAATGATAACGGTAAACAGGACAAATAGGGAGGGTGAATTTCCCTAACGGGGACACAGACAGCAATAAAAACTGACAGGTGTTCTAATCCATCCCCATTCTATCCAAAACTGAAATAAAGTTTTGCCTTTAGTTATACTTTAAGCAGACTCTGCAAATTGCAAGCAAGGTTTTGGACCATTTAGTCCGCCGCTTTAGTCACAGCAGTCCAGGCCATTGAAACTTGATGATTCCCATTTTTCTGAACAGAACTTTTTTTGGAAATGCTTTGGTAAAATATTTTTTTTTTTACTCCAATGGGGGACTTTATTGAAATATTTCAGCATGTTTCTGGCAGAAACCTTTCCCAATTAGGTCACATATTCAATTATTTCTCTTAAAAGGCAGGAGAACCCTAAGTAGAAACATCATTTGGGTTGCTTTGTGTGTCTCCTGAGATTATTATCTTGCCTGGGCAGAAGTCCAATCAGGTAGCCACCTACCTGGCATGGTCTTGATTCCTCAGCTCAAACAGATGTTTGTTGCTAACTGCCAGCATGGCTCTTTAAATTGCCTCTGATTCCTGCCAAGTGCCTTCATCTACCAAAGAAGAATGTTTGTGCTAGCTACATTAATAGAGTGGAGCTGGTTGTTCTATCAGGAAAGCCATTCTCCACCAGTGTTCTGTGTGGTTCCTCCAGAGGTTGCTAGGGGTTCCTTGAGCTGTGACTGACTAACTGACCTCCCATCTGATGGTGACTACATAGTTCTTGGGCCAATGATCTTTTAAGCTATCCATATGGGTGCCAATCTGACCACCACTGTTATGCCGCGTACACACGAGCGGAATGTCCGACAGAAAGAGTCCGATGGGAGCTTTTCATCGTATATTCCGACCCTGTGTATGCCCCATCTGACTTTTTCCGTCGAAAATTCAGACGGACTTAGATAGAGAACATGTTCTATATTTTTCCGACTGAACAAATTACTATCGGAAAAAACGCTCGTCTGTATGCTGTTCCGACGCACCAAAAATCACGCATGCTCTCAAGCAAGTACGAGACGGAAGCTATTGGCTACTGGCTATTGAACTTCCGTTCTCTAGTCCCGTCGTACGTGTTGTACGTCACCTCGTTCTGGATGGTCGAAATTTGGTGTGACCGTGTGTATGCAAGACAGCTTGAGCGAAATTCCGTCGGAACTCCGTGGGAAAAACCTTCAGAGTTTATTCCAACGGCAAAACCGGTCGTGTGTACAGGGCATAAGGGACATTTTCCCAATGGCCCCCATTGAATGTATTGTGGTGAGAGATCTCTGAGACCTGAAAATTATTTTAAGAGTTCCTCTGGGGTAAAAAGTTTGAAAAAGACTGTACTAGTGGATTTAACGAGTCTTCCAGCTTTCTGTGGCCACTTTACAATAGTAATGGCAACAAATGCACCACCGGTGCTTTTTTTTGAAAATACTCGTACATATTATGCTTAATATGAATGTTTAAAGCCCAGTCCTAGTCAAAGCTATTTATTTTGGTTTGGATAGGGTGGGGATGGGTTAGAACCTCAATTACGTTCTTTTTACCATCTGTGTTTCTATTGGGAAGATTTTCTCTCACTTCCTGTCAAGACAGGAAGTGACGGAAAATCCCTCCAATGGGAATACATTCAAAAACACATTTAATTAGAATGAGGAAGGGTGAGAACTTCTGACAATGTTTTTATTGCAGTCTGTGCCTTCCTGCCCTGACTACACCTACAATCCATTCTTCTTGTAGAGGAATCACAAGGACGGCAAGTGAGGGAAAATCTCCCTAATGTGGCCCAGACATAAATAGAACCCAAAGACAAAAAAAATGGCCAGCACACAATCCATAAAGTCCTCAAATCTTGAATTGCAACAACAAAATATTTAGCACATACTGTAGATGCTTAACCACTTGCCGTCCGCAATATAGCAGGTTTACTGCTACAGGGCGGCAGCTGTGCGTAGAATCCCGCACTTCCGGGTAGCAGACCCGAATGCAAGCCACCGGCGACTCACTCCTGCTGTGATTATGCACTCGATGTTCGCCGGTATCCGCCGGTATCCGCCGGTATCCGCCGATCCTTTGTTACACAGGAGGAATGGCAGTCTACCTATGTAAACAAGGCAGATTGCCATTCTGTCAGTAGGGAAGGCATGGATTCTGTGTTCCTGCAAAGCAGGGATATGGATCAATGCCTTCCCCTTAGTAAAAGCATCTTCCACACAGTACACAAACACTGGCTAGGCACATTGGCTCGGCTGCATGAATCAACATACTGGTACGTCGGTTCGTGCACCGGCTTTTGCAGGCACGCCCCTGCGGGTCCGGGGGACTTGATGTCTGCCGGCCACCCGCGATCACGGAAAAGAGAGGCAAAGACGGATCCCCGTTCTGACAGGGCAGGAGAGAGAGATCTGCTGTTCCTAGTGATCAGGATCTCTCTCTACTCCCAGGGAGCCCATCCCCCTGACAGTTAGAAACACCTTCTCAGGGAACATTTAACCCTTTGATCACCACTAATGTTTACCCCTTCCCTGCCAGTGCCATTTATACAGTGATCAGTGCATTTTTATAGCACTGATCACTGTTATTGGTGTCACCAATTTTGTAGACGCTATAACTTTTGCACAAACCAATCAATATGCTCTTATTGCGATTTTTTTTTTTTTACCAAAAAATATGTAGCAGAATACATATTGGCCTAAACTGATGAATAAATTCGTTTTTTTATATCATTTTTTTTGTTTATAGCGCAAAAAATAAAAACCGCAGAGGTGATCAAATACCACTAAAAGAAAGCTCTATTTGTGAGAAAAAAAGGACGTCAATTTTGTTTGGGTACAGTGTCGAGCAACCGCGCAATTGTCAGTTAAAGCGACGCAGTGCCGTATCACAAAAAATGGCCTGGTCAGGAACATGGACAAAAGTAGGGGGGCAACTATAAAATGCAATTATATATATATATATATATATATATATATATATATATATATCTCCTGGGGCCCTTTACTACAATCCCCCTCAATTTCACATGTTCTGCGGTAAGTTCCCTTCCTGCTGTATTGGGAGCAACAATTCTTTCCCCCAGGGTGGCAGAAAACAAGAGATATATGTCACCAGCATACCAAGAAAATATAAGGGACCAAAGCAGTGGGAGAACTATCAGGGTTGCAAAGGTTGTCTTGCCACCGGGCCCTGATGTTCTGCCACTGTGGGGTTCCCCAGCCTCCTCTTGCTGTCCTGCCCCTGCTATTGATAGCGCTGGTCTGGCATCTCTTGGAATTTACAGGCTGGTCCTCCTGTCCTAAGGATGGGAGAAATCAGTCTGTTTTTTCAGTAACTGAGAGTCCTGGTGGAGTCCTTCCTGCAACTCGCTCTTCTCCCTGCCAATGAGGATGTCGGGGAAGGAGCAGATCGGGCGGCCGTGGTTGTGTGAGCGCTCGCATTATGCATTGTCAGCGATCAGAAGGAGGGGGGAGGAATCACCCACAGGAGCTGACTGGGGACACTCTCCCTCTTAGACATTGCCTTTTTGTAAAAAAAAAAATTTTTTAATTGGGGGGGCACATGGTGGGGCACAGCATAATGTTGGGGGGGGGGGGGGGTCAGGGCCCCCTCTGCCCCCCCTAGGGACGCCATTGCTGAAGTGGTTAAAGTAACGCAGTGCCGAATTGGCAAAAAATGGCCGGATTAGGAAGGGGGGGTTGTTAATCTTCTGGAGCTGAAGTGGGTAAAAACCACAGATGTTTTGAAGATGCTATGGCCTCCTTTATCAAAGGTGACAAATGAAAGAGGTCATAATGTCTCTGAAATGCTATTGGTTTTGATGTAGTCTATGTGCTAAATATGCTGTTATTGCAATTAATAATTAAAGGATTTGAGGTCTTTACTTATTGGTGTGCTGGATATTTTTGTATCTTGGGCTCCACGGTATCATGGTTAGTCGTGCCCCCTAATAAAGGGTGTAAAGGTACATTACGGGATGGATTTCTGCTCAGTCAGAAATAAAGACTTGACAAATAGCTCTTCTTAACTGTACCCAAAACTAAACTAAAAAAATAGACAAAAATAAAAACTTGCCTAGAATTCAACTTTAACATGAACACCTGTCTCACTTTCCTTTCAGATGCATTTAGTCATTTTCATCAATCTTCACAACTTTGCAGGTGGCTAAGAAATGACATAGCAGTCAAAAAAAATAGGCAACAGAATTATGGCCTAGAGAATTTAGATACGGTAAAGTGTCCGGTTCACCATTTCAATTTGTAATTCATTCACTGGTCCAAACCCCTTCTTCACATTTACATGCAACGTCTGGAGATTACCTGGCTGTCCAGACCAAGAACCAAGAGCATAAAGAAGAAAAGTGCAGCCCAGATTGGAGCAAATGGCATCAAAGTCACAGCCTTTGGATATGCGATAAAGGCCAGTCCGGGACCTAGGAGGACACACAGAATAACGTGAATCGGTAAAGATAAACTATAGCCAAACAAAATACATACAGAGAGCCTGTTTTGACTCCCTAAATGTTTGTAAATGTCATATGAGAGCCGCGGCGTCTCTATTAGCTTCTCCCTATTTTCTATGTTGTTCGTCTCACCACCGTCGCCGAAGGATAGCGTAATGACGTTGTTGCGCTATCCTTCCGCGACGGTGGTGAGACAAACAACATAGAAAATAGGGAGAAGCTAATAGAGACGCCGCAGCTCTCATATGACACAACCGCTTGTTACCATACTTCGTTCCTGTAGGTGCAAACTCTTCTTTTATTAAATTATTTGAATTGATATGCTGCACTATGGGAGTTTTTGTTTTCTGTCTTTGAGCAACAATAGAAAATCAACGGCTGTTCCGGGTGCCATATTGGTTTTGGGGAGACCGTTAATTCCCTGTGCTGGGTGAGACTGTTATCCGCAGTCACGGCTTTTTTGGTAAGCAGGCGGCTACCTTACACTTGGGTGTTGACCTGAACACACGTTTTATTTTTAGGAAGATTGGCGTCACAACTTTTTTTTTCTCCTGCAATTCATCTTTTCCCCTCTGGAGGTTAACTTTGCACAGACATTTTCACAGATCATTATTTGAATGGGACGCTTTAGTTTTCTCTTTTTTTTTTTTAAATATTCTCTCTTTTTTTTGGAAAAAAAATGTATTTTATTTTTTGTTTTTTACATAATAACTTTTTTCAATGAATTTATTGTTTATTAATATATTGATCATTCAATTCTTTATCACGTACTGATATAACAATCAATTTCACACCATATCTAGCGCTGCAATCACTCTGCTATTTATTTCATTTAAGTTTTTTGTATTGTACTTTAGGTGCTGGCTGCTTTATTTTTTGTTTTCATATGTTCACTTTAGCTACTAATTATCATCTAGCGCAGCGTTAGCCTTAGGGCTTTTTTTCTTTTATTACTTCCACTGACGCCAAGACAATTTCCACTCCCATTGGCCACAGTCCAGCCCCTCTAAAGGGCAGTAAACTGGACTTTTGTTCAGAAAGATTGGAGACCCCTATAGTAGTGTATGGCAATTCAGTATAAAGATTGCATTAGGAGGAATAACTTTATGTCTGTTGAAGGATTATATGAGTAAAGCAAATGTTGTTTTATATAATTCTAATATTGTGTCTTTGTGTCTTAAAGAAAAACACAACGTTTGCATATACACACAGTATGTATGTATATATATATAATATATATATATATATATATATATATATATATATATATATATATATATATATATATATATGTGTGTGTGTGTGTGTGTGTGTGTGTATATATATATTATAATATATATATATACACACACACACACACACAGTATCTCACAAAAGTGAGTACACCCCTCACATTTTTGTAAGTATTTTATTCTATCTTTTCATGTGACAACACTGAAGAACTGACACTTTGCTACAATGTAAAGTAGTGAGTGTACAGCTTGTATAAAAGTGTAAATTTGCTGTCCCCTCAAAATAACTCAAAACACAGCCATTAATGTCTAAACCGCTGGCAACAAAAGTTAGTACACCCCTAAGTGAAAATGTCCAAATTGGGCCCAATTAGCCATTTTCCCTCCCCGGTGTCATGTGACTCGTTAGTGTTACAAGGTCTCAGCTGTGAATGGGGAGCAGGTGTGTTAAATTTGGTGTTATCGCTCTCACTCTCTCATACTGGTCACTGGAAGTTCAACATGGCACCTCATGGCAAAGAACTCTCTGGGGATCTGGAAAAAAAAGAATTGTTGCTCTACATAAAGTTGGCCTAGGCTATAAGAAGATTGCCAAGACCCTGAAACTGAGCTGCAGCACGGTGGCCAAGACCATACAGCGGTTTAACAGGACAGGTTCCACTCAGAACAGGCCTCGCCATGGTCCACCAAAGAAGTTGAGTGCACGTGTTCAGTGTCATATCCAGAGGTTGTCTTTGGGAAATAGACGTATGAGTGCTGCCAGCATTGCTGCAGAGGTTGAAGGGGTGGGGGGTCAGCCTGTCAGTGCTCAGACCATACGCTGCACACTGCATCAAATTAGTCTGCATGGCTGTCGTCCCAGAAGGAAGCCTCTTCTAAAGATGATGCACGAGAAAGCCCGCAAACAGTTTGCTGAAGACAAGCAGACTAAGGACATGGACTACTGGAACCATGTCCTGTGGTCTGATGAGACCAAGATAAACTTATTTGGTTCAGATGGTGTCAAGCGTGTGTGGGGGGAACCAGGTGAGGAGTACAAAGACAAGTGTGTCTTGCCTACAGTCAAGCATGGTGGTGGGAGTGTCATGGTCTGGGGCTGCATGAGTGCTGCCGGCACTGGGGGGCTACAGTTCATTGAGGGAACCATGAATGCCAACATGTACTGTGACATACTGAAGCAGAGCACGATCCCCTCCCTTCAGAGACTGGGCCGCAGGGCTGTATTCCAATATAAAAATGACCCCAAACACACCTCCAAGATAACCACTGCCTTGCTAAAGAAGCTGAGGGTAAAGGTGATGGACTGGCCATGCATGTCTCCAGACCTAAACCCTATTGAGCATCTGTGGGACATCCTCAAACGGAAGGTGGAGGAGCGCAACGTCTCTAACATCCACCAGCTCTGTGATGTCGTCATGGAGGAGGGGAAGAGGACTCCAGTGGCAACCTGTGAAGCTCTGGTGAACTCCATGCCCAAGAGGGTTAAGGCAGTGCTGGAAAATAATGGTGGCCACACAAAATATTGACACTTTTGGCCCAATTTGGACATTTTCACTTAGGGGTGTACTCACTTTTGTTGCCAGCGGTCTAGACATTAATGGCTGTGTGTTGAGTTATTTTGAGGGGACAGCAAATTTACACTGTTATACAAGCTGTACACTCACTACTTTACATTGTAGCAAAGTGTCATTTCTTCAGTGTTGTCACATGAAAAGATAGAATAAAATATTTACAAAAATGTGAGGAGTGTACTCACTTTTGTGAGATACTGTGTGTATATATATATATATCACAAACATCTGTTTTTTTACTTTATTATTTAAAAATTACCATTACATTTCAAACTGCAGTTGCCACAAACTTTTAAAACCACCAAAACCTTCATGTTCAAATTTCCTTGCAATATGGGAAACCCCAGAAATGTAGTTCTTGTGATTACCTGTAAATCAGTGCTTTTCCCGGAGGTCTTCTCAGAGCATAAAGTCAAATTATGGCCCATTCACAAGTGTTCCTGCTACGTGATTTTGACATGCATTCACTTTCATGGGCTGCCCTATCTGCGTTTGTTGCCTGGAAAGAAGCTCCTGCTCCATATTTAGACAGCAAGCTTTGTGTGATTTGTGAAGGAATGGTTTGCCACGACTGCAGAATCGCATCGCGTTTGGAGTGTCATTGAAGAATGATGGCACCTAAATGCGCACAGTGCGTTTTGCTGCGATTGCCACATGATTTGCCACATGATTTGGGATCACCAGCAGAATCACACAATCTTAAATTGCGAGATGCGGACGAGGCCTCAGACTGGGATTGTTCAGGTGGCGACAATGAAGGTAGACCTTCTTACTTAGCGACTTAATTTTAGAATAGACATGTAAGACGAATATTAATCACTTGCCAAACAACCACCATCATTATACTGCGGCAGGTCGGCTCGTTTCCGCGAATCGCTGTAGCTGTCCGTATTACAGCTATAGTAGGCGCGCGCACGGCGGAGGAGCTGATGTGCGTGGCCGGCAGCCATGATGTCCACCAGCCACCTGCGATCGCTCTACAAAGAGCCAGTACCTGGATCTGTTCCTGTAAACAAACAGATCCCCATTCTGACAGGGGAGTAGAGAGAGATCTGCTGTTCCTATGATTAGGAACAGCGATCTCTCCCCTCCTCCAGTTAGTCCCCTCCCCCCACAGCTAGAAACACCTCCCTAAGGACACATTTAACCCCTTGATCACCCCCTAGTATTAACCCGTTCCCTGCCAGTGTAATTTATACAGTAATCAGTGCATTTTTATAGCTCTGATCGCTGTGTAAATGTCACTGGTCCCAAAAAAGTGTCAAAAGTGTCTGATCTCTCCACCGCATTGTCGTAGTCCTGCTAAAAAACGCTGATTACCGGCATTACTAGTAAAAAAAAATTATAATACTAAAAATGCCATAAATCTATCCCCTATTTTGTAAACACTATAACTTTTGCGCAAACCAATCAATACGCTTATTTTTACCAAAAATATGTAGAAGAATACATATCGGTCTAAACTGATGAAGAAATTCGTTTTTTTGTGTTTTTTGGGATATTTATTATAGCAAAAATTTTTTTAAAAATGGCTTTTTTTCTAAATTGTCAGTCTTTTTTTGTTTATAGCGCAAAAAATAAAACCCGCAGAGGTGATCAAATACTACCAAAAGAAAGCTCTATTTGTGGGAAAAAAGGACGTCAATTTTGTTTGGGTACAGCGCCGCAGGACCGCTCAATTGTCAGTTAAAGCGACGCAGTGCCGTATCGCAAAAAATGGCCTGGTCATTAAGGGGGGGAATCTTCCGGTCCTTAAGTGGTTAACTTCTTTAGAAGAGGGCATTAAAAAAACAAAACAACAAAAAAAAACAAAAACATGAAAATAACCAAAATCTTCGCAATGTTCTGTATATCGTTTGTTTTCAGAGTTTGTTTTTTTTTTAGCTATCTTTAGATACGGCTTCAGTTTGTGGGAACAAAAAAAAAAGCTTGTACCTGATCTTGATCATTTCATTCCACGTGTACTTACCGGATTCTGCAACTTTTGATATGTCGACCCCCTGCTCTGACGCCATGAACCCCAGGACTGAGAAGACCACAAAACCAGCAAAGAAGCTTGTAGAACTGTTAATAGCAGCCAATATATATGCATCTCTGGGGAGCACAGAAGCAGAATATAAAACAATTAAAAAATTAAAAAAACTTGTATTGCATTTGATAAAAAAGGAAGGAAATGGCAGGCAACCGTGACTATTAAAGCGGAGTTCCAGTCCCCCAATTCATTTTTTTTTTTAAATACTCAGCCGTGATTGTGTCCACCTCAACTGAACCATTTAGATAATGTCATTAATGCGGTCCTTTTATTTTATGTTTAAATCGTGCAAAACTAACCTGGTCTCGGAAGCAGGTAGGGTCCATCTCTGTTGTGGGCATCTGAAGCCCTCATCTTAATTTACAGCAGTGGTTCTCAACACCTGTCCTCGGGACCCACTAACAGGCCATATTTTACGTACAGTGGAACCTCGGATTATGAGCATAATCCGTTCCAGGGGAATGCTCGTAATCCAAAGTACTCGCATATCAAAGCGAGTTTTCCCATTGAAGTCAATGGAAACGAAAATAATTCATTCTGCATTGACTTCAATGGGATGCAATACCGCATGCGGCCAGAGGCGGGGGGTGCCGGAGAGCCTCTGAAACGGCTGAATAGGCCCGAGGACACTTCGGAGGACCTCGGCAAACCTCGGAAAGACTTCCTACCCGAGATTTGCCAAGGTCAGCCGAAGTGTCCTCGGGCCTTTCCGCGCGTTTCCGAACGGGGCAGATCGGCTGCGATTGGCGACATTGGGCTCTGTTCGGCTACGGTGCCCCCCTGCCTCAGGCCAAAAGCGGTACTGCACACCGCTTTGGCCTGAATCACGCTCGTTTTGCGAGACAACGCTCGCAAACTGAGTTACGATTTTTAAAAATACAGTGCTCATATTGCGAAACGCTTGTTAACCGCGTTGCTCGCAATCCGAGGTTCCACTGTATTACCTTGGGGAGATGCAGACTAGAATACTGCAATTACTGAGCAGCAAATTATATCACCTGTGATGCATTTCAGTAATCTTGCAAACCTGGCCTGTTAGTGGGTCCTGAGGACAGGAGTTGAGAACCACTGATTTACAGGATTGAGTGCAGCTGGCTACCCAGCATGCAACTCCTGATCTCACGCCTGCACAGTAATGCCACTGCGTGGCGCTCCTTCCTGACTGGTTGCCATAGCAATGGTGGCATTGATGGAAGGTCCCACCCTGTTGTTATAGCAAACTTTCAATCGGGACATCCCGGTCGCCATGATCGTGTCATTTCCGGTATTGAAATCACGCGAGATTACGGTATTAGGCGATTCCCGGTATTAAGGGATTCCCATGGACTCCTGGGATGGACTCCATGGGAATCGCCTACCCTGTTTCCCCCGAAAATAAGACCTAGCGTGATTGTCAGTGAAGGCTGCAATATAAGCCCTACCCCCCAAATAAGCCCTACCCTGTTTCCCCGAAAATAAGCCCTACCCTGAAAATAAGACCTACAAGAACTTTAACTAGGGCTTATTTGGGGGGTAGGGCTTATATAGCAGCCATCACCGACAATCACGCTAGGTCTTATTTTCGGGGAAACAGGGTAGTTACATCATCGCCTAGGCGGCCGGAGCCGGCAATGCTCCAGGAAATAAGGGAAAAAAAAGATATTTAGAGGAAAAAAAAATTGTTGCCATTTTAAAAAGAAATGCGGATGGGCATGGGATAGAATGCAAGTAAAAAAAATGGGTGGAACTCCGCTTTAAAGGGGGTCTTAACCTTAACAGAATGACATTTTTCACAATTTTATCCGTCTCAGAGTTTCCGATCTGCTGCAGCCTCTTTGGTCTCCTCCTGTCTACTTGCACTTGCTCCAGTATTGGCCCTAAAGCCTTACACCTGATTTTTGACCAGTGGGGGACAAGTCTTCGTTAGCACAGCGGCATACAGTCTCCATCAGGTGAATATTTGGCAGGGTGACAGCGCAAGAACTCAATTGGGAGACAGGGACAGTGCGTTGTCACCATGTAAAAGGGATAGTCTGAATAAGGGTTTTCATGGCAGGGTCACTAGGTATTATTTTAATGAAAGCTGGAGGTTTAACCACTTGCTGACCACCCTATACCAGTTTTACTGCTATAGGGCGGCAGCTGTGCGCTGGATCACATATATACATATGATCCGGCATTTCTGGGTAGCGGGGGCGAATGCACGCCGCCGTCGGCTCACTCTAGCTGTGAACATCCCAAAGCTCAAATGAGATTTTCTTCTGAGTGAGTTTGAATCCACGTTATTTATTTTTACTGATAAAATTCTGTTTATCTTTGCAATACTAATAATATTTTTATTTGATCAAGCTTTCATATAAAGGCCGAGTTCACACTGATATGTCGTACGACTGTGAATCCGACTTTGCCTTGGGACTCGAAGTCTGTCATCCATCCGACTTCAATGAAGGGGGATCCAACTTTGATCCTGACAATGGCAGGCACTTTGTGTCTGGTATGAATCTTTAAGGGGAACTCCACGCAAAAAAAAAACGGCATGGGTTTTAAGAAGAACCCCCACACCGAAAAAAGGGCATGGGGTCCCCCCAAAATCCATACCAGTCCCTCATATGAGCTTGCAGCCGGGCAGGGTAGGAAAGGGGGTGAGGATGAGTGAGCGCCCCCTCTCCTGAAGCGTACGTGGCCGCATGCTTTCAACATAGGGGGGTGGGTGCTTTGGGGTGGGGGGGCCTTGCCCCCCACCCCAAAGCACCTTGTCCCCATGTTGATGAAGACAAGGGACCCTTCCCGACAACCCTGGCTGTTGGTTGTCGGGGTCTGCGCGGATGGGGGGCTTATCAAAACAGCCAGGGTTGTCGGGAAGAGGCCCTTGTTCTCATCAACATGGGGACAAGGTGCTTTGGGGTGGGGGGCGCAAGGCACCCACCCCCCCCCCCATGTTGAGGGCATGCGGCCTTGTACGGTTCAGGAGGAGGTGGGCGCTCGCTCGTCCCCACCCCCTTTCCTGACCTGCTGGGCTGCGTGCTTGGATAACGGTCTGGTATGGATTTGGGGGGGGGGACCCCATGCCATTTTTTTCAACGTGGTGGTTGTCCTTATAATCCATGCCAGACCAAAGGGTCTGGTAAGGTCTTGGAGGTGGAACCCATGCCGTTTTTTTTTTAAATGTGGCGTGGAGTTCCCCTTCAAGATCATCAGAGCACAAGTCGCATTCCAAAGTCAGATCAGTTAAGACCGCAATCCAACTTTGATCCAACTTCAGTTATATTCAATGGGCTGAAGTAGGATCAAAGTCGGACCAAAGTAGTGCAGGGAGCATTTTCAAAGTCGGACTGATTGTGTCGGACCAGTTAAGACGGTTCTCATAGGGAAATAATGATTTTCACACGTCATGAGCTCCCAATGTCAGAGCGTTTGTCGTACCAGCGTGAACCCGGCTTAGGTAGTGTATAAATGCACATCTACACCTGTTTACGATAGTTTTACAACTGCTTATGTTGATTGAAGATCTGTCCTGGGCTATGGAATGAGAAATCTCCTGTAAATCACCCTATAAGGATTGCCACATTACTACTGCCAATCCAAGGAGGGCAAAGTTTAATACATTTAATGTCTTTAGTAAATTCACTGGATTCCTTCCATACCACAGGGGGATGCACAAGAACTAAAACAGGATCTTCAAACATTCTGAGAAAATACCATTCCCAACAAACCTATAATATGATTTAAGGAGACCCTGTCATCAGCCTTAAAAAAAATACTAATAAAAAAGCTAAAAGAAAAACAAATACTTTAAAGCGTTTGTTAACCCCAAAAAAAACCAAACAGATCCTGTTCCCTTAAAGCATGTTATACAGCACAGTGCTTGTGCTGTGTCATTTGGCCCCCTGTATCACCTGTAATACCAGTCTGATCCTGCCTGGCTTTGCCCTTCCCCTGTACGCTGACCACGATATATCAGGGCTTCTGAGCCCTGACACCGCTGTCAGAGTACGTGCCTCCAGTCAACCACAGCCCTGCTCTCTGTCTCCTGTGTCCTCTCCTACATCATCTCTCCCCTCTGACTGTCTGCTCGTGTCAGTCCCCCCCCACCTGCATCTTCTACTATTATACTTAGCGTTAAAAGCTCCCATCCCCTCTGTATTAGAGCAATAAGTTCCCCTATGTCTGTGTTATATCATAAATACAATATCCATACACATGTTTTATTTACTTGAACTTGCTAGCAAATTTCTTCAGGAAAAGTCAATTCCCTAACATAGCACCCTCTTGCACATCATAGCTCCCCCCTCTTCTGGCAGTGCCTAATTACTCTCTGTCTGGACCAGTTCCTCTGCCCCTCCCCTCACCTCCATTCATGTCCTTTTACAGTATGTAGCAGCTGGAGGAGGAGTGAAGGGGAATGCTATAGACCAGTGATTCTCTCCCAGGCTTCCAGCCAGCTGCTGATCCAACCTTCCACAGTGCCTCTCAGATTTCATAGAGCCCCACAACTTTTCATAGTGGTCCACAGTTCCTCAATGCCCCCTGAGAGCGTTCAGCCCCCACAGTGCCCACTGACCTCCCTCAGTGCTGATCAGCATCCCTCACTGTCCTTCAGTCTGCTGCAGAGCCTCCGGCCCTCCATACTGCCCCTAACATCCAATAGTACCCCACAGTGCCCACCAACCTTCTACAATACCCCCAAACCCAAACCCAGAATCCCCATCCTCTACAGGTCCACCAACTCTGCTGCAGAGCGCCCAAACCCACTCCACACCCCCCCCACACACCCCCCCACAGTGACACCCAGCCCCAGTCAGAGCTTTCCAACATTTCAATCATCTTTTGCATTCCCATACCTTTTGTTGTATAAGTATAATTTTTTTTGTTTTTTTACTATTGGGGCAAGGATGGTTCTGGTCTCAAAAAGGTTGGAATAGACTGTCACTTGAGTGACACCACTTAGTCTTCTGGGGGTGCTGACATCACATCCAAGATGGTGGTAGTCTCAGGCCTATCTTCCCTGCTTTCTTCCAAAAAGCCCCTGAAACATGTACAATTTATGTTCGGTGGCCCTTTTTTTTGTGCTCAGCACTGGACAGCCCAGTGGGGATGAAATGTGTTAGCCTAGTCAGAATGAAACGAGTTCATTGGATTTAAGGAATATAAGCAGTGACATCTAAGGAGACTTCGGAGACTTGGGGGCAAGTGTCACCCTGGATATAAAGCTTTTAAGACATATTGAGTTGGATCGTTGTCTTCCTTCATTGCACATAGACTCACCTGTAGCAGTTATTGTGAAATCTGTTGTAGCTGCCAAGGGCTGTCAGTGCCCCTAACCCAATAGCGTATGAAAAGAAGATCTGCGTTCCAGCGTCTATCCATACCTGGAAGGAAGAGATGGTATATATTAAATCTGAGCCAACGTCAACTTAAGCCGTGAGCCAAAGCAGATGCCAGAGACTGTATAGCTAAATCTGATTTTACTTCCATGCTTTGACAGACCCATGGAAAAATATATTATATATGGCTTACCATATAAGCAACTTAAAGGTCACAAATATGTGTTCAGAGCAAGGAAACAGTTTAATTACGTTATATATAAACCAGAGCATAACAGATATTAGTGCATGCCTACACCGAAAGAGCAGGTTAAGCTTTATTTGACATTATTGTAAATCAAATCAAAGGATATATATGGCCCTCAAAGCAATATATGTGAAATAGCCGAAGTGTTTATACATAAAATGCTAAACAGGTCTCAGACAAGAGACAGCATTCACTAAGTTTCAGAGTCAAATATCTTCTGCAATGAAAAACAGAAAGCTGGGTTTATAGAGCTAAGATTTCCTTGGTCCATTTAAAACTGGTTCCTCTTTTTTTCTCCAATGCACTTGAAGTGTCTATGGTTACTGCGCTCACCAGTACCTGCAGTCGATTACAGAGTAATGATGTTCTTGGTGTTTTGGGACAGGCACTTTGCCCTTAATGGTCTGCGGTTGCTGGAGACTGAATTTTGACTTTCTTGAGCACCCCGTATCTTACCATAAATACAGCAAAATCCAGCCCTTTTATAAGAAAGACGGGGTTAGTCTTGACACCCATTGAGGTGCCACGTGACGCGTTACCTTCCCAACACCTAAAATACAGATATGCTTCCCAGGTGAACATTACTGTGAACCCAATACTTGGCTAGGGGCATTTAAGTATTTACATATCCTTGATAAGCAGTAAACAAGTTTTAAAACAAGCCTTCAATAATCTCTGTAGCTGCAGATACTGTGGAGAAATTCATGCTCAAAGTTCACAAAAGAAGCAGTAAAGTTATGTTTCAGCACTCTACTTTCCCCTTCCGAGAGCACCTTTTCTGTGTTTACATTAAAGAAGAACTTCACTTCAGGTTCTTTTACTAAAGTAGTTAAGGGAAATAAATGATTAGTTCTCAAAAAAACTTCTTCAACACACAGTTCCTCTAAGTGCCCTTTTAGCTGTGCCCTTGGTGCTCCCTTGTGCCCCATTAGGTAATCAACCTTAATTAGGTGTAAAAGTCCATTACAGTCCTTACCAAGGCCAGAGTCCATAATTGGTAGCAAATCCATAACTGGTGGCCATACTCCCACAAGGGGCGGTCGAGCCATAACTACAACCTTAATGGCAAATGGCCCTGAGGGACTCAGTGAGACCCTAATTTTATGATTTGTCCTGCAGGGGGCGGTATTTTCCAAAAAAGCGGAAAACCTGTCAAGCAACTTTAACCCTTGCCCCTCAGG
This sequence comes from Aquarana catesbeiana, assembly GCF_042186555.1. Lineage (NCBI taxonomy): Eukaryota > Metazoa > Chordata > Amphibia > Anura > Ranidae > Aquarana > Aquarana catesbeiana. The sequence continues at coordinate 25,448,716 of NC_133330.1, read as the reverse complement.
ATCCATCAGCTCAGCAGGGCAGCGACAAATAGCAATATAATAACCTTACATTGAAATATAGGGTTTTTACAAAAATATGCAAACAAAATAACCAAAAACCTACAAGAATACAATATAGACGAAAAACATTTATCATGGGGATCACTCTGGGAACACCTGCTTACAAGCTGCCTCCAGATGATGTGCTGCCAGGCCCACTCTCTTGCTGATTGGGAGGGGATCCAATGCCTCCAGAAATATGTGATGCGCATGTCCCATGGAGCACTGGAAGTGAAGTACGTCATTCTGGCCTAGGCCAGAATGGAGGAGGGGGGTGGGCAGAATGTAAAAAAAAATTTAAAAAAATAAACAGTAAAAAAATAGAGGGGAGTAGTTGTATAGAGGGGAAAGGTTGGAGAGGAGGAAATTCAATTTTAAAGCTACAGTATCTCACAAAAGTGAGTACACCCTTCACATTTTTGTAAATATTTTATTATATCTTTTCATGTCATTCACAACACTGAAGAAATGACACTTTTCTACAATGTAAAGTAGTGAGTGTACAGCTTGTACAACAGTGTCAAATTGCTGTCCCCTCAAAATAACTCAATAAATGGACTTATTGGACTTATAAGTGTACAGCGGTTGAGTACTCACTCCTAAGTGAAAATGTCCAAATTGGGCTCAAAGTGTCAACATTTTGTATGGCCACCATTATCTTCCAGCACTGCCTCTTGGGCATGGAGGTCACCAGAGCTTCACAGGTTGCCACTAGAGTCCTCTTCCACTCTTCCATGACAACATCACGGAGCTAGTGGACGTTAAAGACCTTGCGCTCCTCCACCTTCCATTTGAGGATGCCCCACAGATGCTCAATAGGGTTTAGGTCTGGAGACATGCTTGGCCAGTCCATCACCTTTACCCTCAGCTTCTTTAGCAAGGCAGTGGTCGTCTTGGAGGTGTGTTTGGGGTCGTTATCATGTTGGAATACTGCCCTGCGGCCCAGTCTCCGAAGCAAGGGGATCATGCTCTGCTTCAAGAGGCTTAAGGCAGTGCTGGAAAATAATGGTGGCCACACAAAATATTGACACTTTGAACCCAATTTGGACATTTTCACTTAGGGGTGTACTCACTTTTGTTGCCAGCGGTTTAGACATTAATGGCTGTGTGTTGAGTTATTTTGAGGGGGACAGCAAATTTACACTGTTATACAAGCTGTACACTCACTAGGTTGTAGCAAAGTGTAATTTCTTCAGTGTTGACACATGAAAGATATAATAAAATATTTACAAAAATGTGGGAAGTGTACTCACTTTTTTGAGATACTCTAAGTGCCATCTTAAATTTAGCTGGAGGAGCAGAAAATTAAAGTGTAGAGTGGGTAAATTTTGAAGATGAACTACCCCACAGTAGCTGCAGCTGCAGAGGTCAGAGAGGATTTTTTTTAAAGCTCATTTACTGCTGGAAACATTTGTATGTCTGTAACATGGAACCATACACAAGAATCCTACCTTTGACGACAAAGTACTCTAGCTGACATACACAAGTAAATGTTGCCAAGTTAGTTGATCTGTGTCTGACACAGTGCATAAGGGTAGTCACAAAGGACCATCAGACAGGTACTATCCACCTGTCGAAAGAGGCCTTTTTCAGGATCTCAGGTTTAAACATGCATGTCTGGGACTTCTGTGCATCCATGTTCATGTCTAAGAAACAGGAAGGAAAGAGCATTGGTATGGCACCTCTTATTTCAGCGGTGACAACTGGGGTTAGTGAGGTCACGTATTGTCATTGGGCGAAAAGACCTGGCTCCCAATAAGCGTCCGTTGTCCCCAGATACTCGATTGAACCAGATCAAAGGGTTGTGGTCTGTGAGCACCGTGGAGGATCGTCCATAGAGATACGGCTGAAGTTTTTTCAAGGCCCACACCAGCACCAAACATTATTTTTCTATGGCTGCAAACCCCACTCCCGGGGTAGTAGCTTGCGACTGATGTAGGCAACAGGGTGCTCACTGCCGTCGCTTCCCAACCCGAAGGTAGAAGCATCTGTATGTACACAAAAAAATTTGTTTGGGTCTGGAGTAGGGTTGCACCGATACCGAAGTATTGGTACTCGTGCAAATGCACCGATACCTTCAGGTTCGGCTCTTTTATCTGTCAGCGCGATTCCCCCGAATGCAGGCAGTCATTAGTTGTTAAGGAGCGGGGCTGCCGCGTCCTTAACAACCAATATCATTTTAGCTGTCAGTGGGGATTTCCCTTGCCCACAGTGGACCCGTCACGGCTCCGCCCCCTCCCACGCCAGCTTCGCCCCTCCCCCTTAGCTCAATTTTTTGTGTCCTCCGGCAATGTGCTTCTCCTCCTTGGGCTCCTCTGCAGGGGGAGCTGCCAGGTGACTGATCTGCCTGCCCGGTGAGTAGTGTGTCCTGCACTGTGCCAGGTTTTGCTGCTGCAGAACTTCTTGGAGGGGAAGGGCAGGTCTGCAGGGTGCTGTAGTGCAGTGATTGGCAGTGTGTGGGTTCCCAAATACCCCCCTTCCCCCTCTCTGCCCAAAACAATAACGCCCCTCCCCACCATAAACAATAACCCCCTCTCCACCCTAAACTATAACCCACCACCCTACCTCTCCACCCTAAACAATAACACCCCTCCCCACCTCTCCACCCTAAACAATAACACCCCTCCCCACCTCTCCACCCTAAACAATAACCCCCCTTCCCACCTCTCCATCCTAAACAATAACACCCTCTCCACCTCTCCACCAAAAAAAAAGTTAAAGTTATAAAAATGTAAATTAAAAAAATTGTAAAAATAGGTATCGGTAATCGGTATCGGCGAGTACTTGAGGAAAAGTATCGGTATCGGAGCTGGCTTTGTATACAGGGGCACAGCCATGCTGGAACAAAAAAGGGTCTTCTCCAAACTGTTGCCACAAGGATGGAAGCACACAACTGTCTAAAATGTCTTGTACCCTTCACCGGAAACACCTGAACACAATCATTTGGAGGTGCCATGGTCAGGTCTCCATAAACATTTTGCCACATAGCATATACAGTACCATATCAACACTGGCACGGACACACATATTGGATTATACTGTATTGGCCCTCCATACCATTATACAACTTCATGTAATCTCTCACCTGAGCTTCAGCCAGCTTGGACCAGTTAGGCTTGAGATAGAAGACAATGCCATCCAGCGCCCCTGGCAGAGTGACTCCGTGAGCCAGGAGAACGATCAGAACCACGTACGGAAACAAAGCTGTGAAGTAGACAACCTGGGGAGAGAAAGACATTGAAAGACAGTAAGATACATGAGAAGGGTTACCATAAAGGACAAGTACCATAAAGGACAAGCCCGAAATATAACCACAGAGTAAATTGTGGCCCTGGTGTTCTGTAGAGACAGGGCAAAGCACTTAGAGATTATTTGAAATAAAACTAATGAATGGACCCCCAAAGGTAGAATAAATCAATCAAACTAGTAGGTATAATAAGGCAATTGATCTGATACAGTAAACATAGAATTAAAATCCAACCCCCTCAAACCTTGTCAAATTTTGCAGGCACTCCCCCACTAGCGTAGGTTGCTCTATAAAATAGCACAGCCTTATTAAACAGGGCCTTCCATGCTGACATAGTAGGCGCAGAAACTCGTTTCCAAGAAGGGATTATGCGTTTTCTGGAATAGAGTAGAGTACAGATAATTTTTATGGGGGCCAGAGAGTCTACCAGGCTTAACACACATACCTCTATGGTAGGGAGAGAGCAGCGCCAACAAGTGGAGGACTGGGTACATTACAACCGGGTCAAGTAATTTCTGTGTAAAAACCTATAATGAATCGACTAGTCCCTAGCCGACACTAGTCTAGTAAAGGGAGCCTCCCACATATCATCCCAGTCGTTATTATCAAGTCTGGGGACATCTTTGCATTCCTGCATGGAGTGAGTAGTTTACTAGTTTCCACAAATAATTTTTTATAGTTAGTGGATAAAGCCTTAGTAAGGGAATCATCTTTCAGCAAAGCCTCGAGGTCACTAGTTTTGAGATGGAACCTAGAGCATCCAAACTGAGTCTGAAAATCTAGCAGTCAATTTTAATGAAGAGAAAAGTCAGCCTCCTGACTGGGTCATAAGGGTCATGTAAATCTCAGGGCTGGACGGACAAATGTCCTATCTACATCTCCTGCAAAAATAGCTGCATGGCATTTGCCAGAGTGGGTTAATAAAACTAAATTATAAACCGGATAGGTACTACATCCATATTTTCAAAATACTTTTTGGAGACAATACTCAGACTTTAAAGGTACCACTCAAAACAATAAATCTCCATGAAAACATCCAGATGTAATAATTGACATCATACTATTTCAGTTTAAAAGGTTCTTTGTGATCGACCTGCCTTTCTCAAACTTTTAATCACAGAGGAAATCTTAAAATAACTTTCCAGTCTCAGGGAACCCCTGCTAAAAATGACTATATCTACAACTCATGATACATTAGTGTAATAGTCAGTGGGAAGAATGCTCCTTACACTTGTGGTCAATGGGAAGAATTACCCCCTTAGAGATTGCTAAAAAGGTCCATGGTGTCAGTGGGAACTTATCCGAGAGGCAGAATTTGCTCATTACTCAAGGAACCCCTAGGAACCTCTGGAGGAACCCTAGGGTTCCATGGAACCCTCTTTGAGAAACCTTGTGGTAGACCAATTTAAATCATGCCTAAACGCCACTCATAATTTTAGTCCTTGCACCATTGTACCATTGCCCCAAAGGGTATTTGGGTTCACCTATCTACTCCAACTAAATACCTAATTATTACAATTTGTATGACCATTTTCAAACAGTTTTAGTTCGCTTCTTCAGGAAAGATCAGTGATGTTTTATGTGTTGTTTGCATTGAACCAGCACCATTAAAAAAAAAACACTCCCATGGGCTGACATAGGGGTATATAAGGATGTCATTAGGCAGAAATACCATCAGGTTGGAAAATAGCTATATGTATGCTACTATATTGTTCTCAGATGTCAGGAGGATCAGAGCTTGTACCACCAGCCTAGATCTGAAAATAGCATCTTGCTCTTGCCTTCCAATCCGAGCGCTAACCCAGTCCTTATTAGTATTGCAAGGCTTATTTTCCTATTCAAAAGGTATCCAAATCCAAAATCCAAATGAGGGTGGTCTTTTACAGCCAAATTCCTAGTCATAATATGGGTGGCACTATCCTATATTTACCTTGTGTAGCACCATCCCATGTTTTCAAACTTATGAAGTATCCTTCCTCCAAACTCTCATAAATCAAAGATGGAGAAGGTAGGTTGGGAACTTTAAAGCATATAAACCGGAGATGGGGAAGGTCCACAACTTACCTTTTCCATCCCTGATCTATGGGAGTTTGGAGAAAGGATACTATATAGGAGCATTTTACACACACTCCAGGGAGATAATCCTTCAACAAAACATTCCACTGTATACAATCTGGAGGTAGTATGAGCACGTCCAGGGAGCACTGCCATCCCCTTCAGCCTCACCATTGGGTTTCCAGATGGTGACACCAGTAGATCATGCCTGTGCAATGTCTGCTAAAAGGGTCACTTGTCTTTTCCATCAAAAGTCCATGTGACTTGGTGACAAAGTAAAAACACAACTGGGAGACAGGGACAGAATTTTGTCACCCTATAACAGGAAGTGTCTGAACAAGATTCATGGTGGGATCATCAGGGATTATTTAAATGAAACCAACAAATTTACAAATACTGAAAATGATTTGAAATGACCATAACATGGTAAGAATCTATGTCGAGGGGCTTTTGTTCACATTAAGTGGGTTTTGCAATGCCATACAAGTCTATGGGAATGCAAAACCTGCTTGAAGAAGGTCAACTGCAGGTCGGAAGGAGGTCAACTGCAGGTCAAATGGTTCATCTAATATTTGTCTCTGTGTATAACTAAGCGTGGGAAAAGTTAAGGAGGAAAAAACGCCCATAAAAGTGGTTTCTAAAGGAGTTAACGTATCCTCATAGAGGTGTCCATAAAAGGATGCAAAGGCCTGGTTAATGGTCAGAGGATCCAGTGAAATTGACCCATCCTGCAATTGAATCTCAGGAATCGAACTGTCCAGAAAGTCAATATGTGCAAGATAGGTGCACATACTGACCGGGCAGAGAAGTATAGTTGTTGTTTAGCAGTTAAATCAACCATGTAAACTTGTACCTGTCAGTGATTTTAGTGGTTGGGTTTACATCTACTTTAATAACTGTCACTGTAAAATGGCAGTTGGCAAAAAAATCAAAAAAAAAAAAAAAATTACAGTTGGCAGGGTTCAACCCAAATCCGGGAAAGTCAGACCTCTGTAAAAAAAGTAAAACTTAATCAGAGAGGTGCACAGCAAAGGCTTCTCTGGATAATTAAAGGTTGTTGCGGGCATCCTGTGTTGTCTATTCTTAGGCAAAACTTTTACATTTAAAGTACAACTCTGTCAACATGCCCTGTACTCATGCTGACTACGCTTCAAGCCTGGGGGGTTGGCTTCAAATGCGAGTATTATCCAAAATGGCAGTTCCCCCTAACGCCCACTTGTGGCTAAACACAACATTACACTGTATCTCTAAATTGCTAGAGGCTTATGCCTGGACACAATTCAGCTCCAGGCATCATCCCGGTATAACCCCTTAAATCTGAGGCCGCATATGTGTATATGTTCGGCGGGAAGGAGTTAAGCTGTGGCTATTTGACCTCCCAATTGATGGTGCTTATATAGGTCCAAGGTCAATGCCACATGGTCATGGTAGAGCCAGTTGCATGAAGCCAATGATCTTTTTAGCTATCCATAAGGGTTGCATTCTGACCACCACTGTAATGGTTGCGTTCGTCCCACTTTGTTCGCTGACCACCAATGAATTGGTTTAATCAAGAGTTCCCAGAGACATGAAAATTATTTCAAGGGTTCCTCTGGAGTAAAAAGATTGAGAAAGGTTGCTCTAATGGATGAGATGGGAGCGGTAATCCTCTGGTTTCAGTTATGGAACTGATGTCATTATCTAAATGAAATCACCATAAAACACATTTAATGATATTGCAGCCTTCATACTAAACGGCGAGCACACTTCACAGGGATGGCTACAACCAGGCGTATTGCACCTCATATAAAAATGAGGCTATCGGGGGTGGGGGTGGATGGGGACTACAAATCCCAGCATGCCAATGTTTTCTATAGAAACAGCTCAACACAATTTACCGTTTATGCAAACCCTGAAATCTGATAGATCATCATTCAAAAAACAAAATCATTTTCATTTATTGCATATTTTATCAATAATACCTGATGATGGTACCATGAAGGGAATTATTTATACATTTCCACTTTCCTCTTTATAATATTACATTTTGAAGTCGGGGCATTCCTGTTTATAGATTTTAGTAGTGGGTTTGAGATACGTGCTATAATATCTTTATTATTTTCTTGTACAAAAAACTTGATAATGAAACTGAAAACAATAAAAATCTAAAGAAGAAATCCAATATTGTACAAAAAAAATATATAACATTATAGCACACACCAAATAAAATGCATTTCCTGGACTGTCAAATATTAGTTAAAAACAAGAGAGGGAAATTAAAAATGTAATGTTTTTTCCATTTCCCTACCTTGTCCAAAGCTCGTTTGGCTGTACTTCTCCTGTGGATCAGGAGTGCAGTTCATTCTGCACTCCTGTGACCTGTTTTCAGCAGACAGCGGGCTGCAGCCCGCTGTCGGCTGACGTCACAGAGCTGGACCACGCTCAGGCAAGATCACGACAATGGAGTCGAGGTCCACCCACTTTCCTGGACTGGCACCCGCTCAGCCTCTCAGCAAGCCGCTGAGAGCCTGAGCCGGACACTCCCGCCCCCTCCACAGCCCAGCGCTCCAGTGAGCACGGATGGGAGGGGGAAGACAGAGCAGAGAGCTGATGACTGACAGTCACCAGCTCTCTGTTTAGGGAGCTGTGAGAGCTGAGCAATCGGCAGTGTTCAATCGTTCTGTTCTCAGTGTTAGAGGCGCCGGGGGACAGATACAGCATCGGACCAATGCTGCATCGACCTAGGTAAGTATGATTCCGAAAAAAAACCCATAAATCTCTTAACTTTTTTCTGGACAGTCCGGGAAATTTGTTTTGTTTTCTTTTAATGTGTGCTATAATAACTATAATTATTTTTTTTCATACAATAAAGGCTTTGTTATTAACCACTTTAGCCCCAGAAGGATTTACCCCCTTAATGACCAGGCCATTTTTTGTGATACGGCACTGCGTGGCTTTAACTGATAATTGCGCGGTCGTGCAATGCTGTACCCAAACAAAATAGATGTCCTTTTTTTCCCACAAATAGAGCTTTTTTTTATGGTATTTGATCACCTCTGCGGTTTTTATTTTTTGTGCTATAAACATAAAAAGGCCGACAATTTTGAAAAAAAAAAACAATATTTTTTACTTTCTGCTAAAATACATGTGTGGGGGATGGGCTCACTGGGACAACACAGCTGTTCCTGATCACTAAGAACAGCAAATCCTCATGTTGTCCCCTGTCAGAATGGGGATCCACCTTGGTTACATAGGCAGATCCCCGTTCTGCCTCTTTGTGGAGCGATCGTGGGTGGCCAGCGGACATCGAGCCCGCCGGACCCGTGCACACGCTCCTGCGGCGTGCATCGGGCATGTGTGCGCCCACAGTATCTATTGCATGAAATGATGTACAGGTAAATTGGTTTTCCTCAATAGAGCCGACATGCCACAGTATATGTACCTGTGGCTGGTCGGCAAGTGCTTAAAAGTTTTCTTTTTTTCAGTTTGGTTAGAATTTTTTTGGACAGTCCTGAAAATTGTATTTTTTTGTGCATTCCATAATAACTTTGCTATTGTACCACTCTTCTAGTGTAGGATGCTAGGTAAATTTAGTTTTTGGCTCCTTCTGTAGTCAAGGGAGCAGTGATCGTTTGTCCTGGTCTGTTCAGGGTTTTACAGGCTGGGAGTGTGATTTCTTCCCCCTGCCTCTGGAAGAAGCTTCCAGAGCTTAGGGAGGGAGATGCAAATAACCAGCCTGAATATTTATCATGCTCCAGCCAATCCCTGGAGAGGAGTGTCCAGAAGGGGGGCTGGAAAGGCAATAAACAGTCTGAAGCACTGGAGAGATGGGTTTGTCCTCCCAAGCCTGTGGACTGTGTTCTGGAGGCTTCAGCAGTGTCAGGGCTGAGGGATGGATGGATCTGCTTAGAAGTTGACTGAAGGACCTCATCACAAGGGATATGGTCTGCAGAATGACTATTTCACTCACTGGACCACTTCAGGAGGAAGCTGGAAGGTGGTAGCTGTCCTAAATTGATCCTTGTGACTGTGCAGTAACTTTCCTCATGGTTTTCAGCTGTGAGGTCTTAGCCTGTTCAGAAAGTTACCTTATGTTCTTGAACTGTGAGGGGTTAGACTGTCCAACATTTACTTAAAGTGATTGTAAGGGTTTTTTTTTTTTTCAAATAACAAACATGTCATACTTACCTCCACTGTGCAGCTCGTTTTGCACAGAGTGGCCCCGAACATCCTCTTCTGGGGTCCCCCGGCGGCTCTCACCTCTCCTCGGATCAGATAACCCCCTAGGAGAAGTGCTCTCCCGGGGGATTACCTTGCGGGCGCGCTTCCGAGTCCAGAATTCGGTGTCCATAGCCGCCGAATGTATGACTCGGCCCCGCCCCCAGACGCCCGCATCATTGGATTTGATTGACAGCAGTGGGAGCCAGTGGCTGCACTACTATCAATATATCCAATCCAGATCCTGAGAACCCCGGGCAGAGGGACAGCGCTCCCTGCCGGGTCAAGTTCCAGGGCTCAGGTAAGTAAAACGAGGGGGCTGGGGGGGCAGGTCACTGCCAGGTGTTTTTTCACCTTAATGCATAGGTGAAAAAACACGAGGGTTTACAACCCCTTTAACCACTTCATCCCCGTAAGGATTTACCCCCTTCCTGACCAGAGCACTTTTTGCGATTCGGCACTGCATCACTTTAACTGACAATTGCGCGGTCGTGCGATGTTGCATCCAACAAAATTGACGTCCTTTTTTTCCAACAAATAGAGCTTTCTTTTGGTGGTATTTGATCACCTCTGCGGTTTTTATTTTCTACGCTATAAACAAAAAAAGAGCGACAATTTTGAAAAAAAAAGCAATATTTTTAACAATTTGCTATAATAAATATCCCCAAAAAATATATATAAAAAAAACGAATTTATTTCTCAGTTTAGGCTGATATCTATTCTTCTACATATTTCTGGTAAAAAAAAATCGCAATAAGCGTTTATTGATTGGTTTGCGCAAAAGTTATAGTGTCTACAAAATAGGGGATTAATTTTATGGCATTTTTATTATTAGTTTTATTTTTATTAGTAATGGCTAGTCCAGTCCAGGAAATGCATTTTTTGTATTTGCTAAAATAACTTTATTATTTTGTTTGTACAATACTGGTGTTGTAATTACAACATAACACATTTCTTTTTAAAATTATTTTTTTTGTTTTCTTGGTAATGGCCCAATTTGTTTTATACACGAAAATAAGAAAACAATAAAGTTATTATTTATGATAAATTAGTTATTTATGGCACACAAGGTTTTGGCAAACCAAATGTCATTCAGTTACAGTTGACTTCTTTTGTTAACAAAAAAAATTAGCAACGGGAATCAAACCAATGAATGGGAATCTCTGAAGACTGACGGGTCCTTTCCAGAACAGTAATGTCAAGGGTCCTGTGGCTGATTGAGGTGGTAATTAAACTCACTCGGTGCCTTATCTGCATTTAATTAGTCTCAGAACCCGTGTAAATTCAAAGGTGTTCGGGTTTAAAGGGATGAGGTGGCAACTCTACCTACGTCTAAGGCCAGCGTGCACCGGTATCATCTTGCATGCATCCATGCCTCTTACTACCCATGTTCGCCTGTTTTATTTGATAAACACATTAGTATTGGAGGGAGAGCTGCAGAGATTAAACTCTGACGCGGTCTGATTAATCTGCCTGTCCGGTGCAATCAGCCGTGCGAGAAGGAGAAGTGGAGAGGGGCGGGACACGTGACCCACATGGCAATCAGTGCTGAGTACTGCAAACGGTCCCCTCGGGGAGATGCGGAGAGACAGCGAGGAAAGAGCCTTCATCGCATATCTGGCTGTACTTTTCCAACCGCCGCTCAGACTGATACCCAGCGGGGATAGAAATGCCACCTTCTCTGGGGGGGGGGATACTGACTTTGTGATTGCTTTCCTATTAATTAAAATTATGTAAATTATTTTGTCCAGGTATCTCTAAGCTGGTAAAGCAGGGCTTCTCAACCAGGGTTCCTCCAAAAGTTGAGAAATTTCTGTCTCTAAGATAAGTTCCCACTGACACCATTGATCTTTTATTTACATTTTAATCCCTTTTAATACTTTGTACAATAAAAATTAAAGTCCTAGTAATTTTTTTATATTAGGGATTGAGTTATCTTTCACTTTTCTGAGAAAATAATACCAGCCTTATGATGGCTTTCCTATTAATTAAATTCATTTCCTAATAATTTAAACTTTTTTTTTTTAGATTTAACAAAGGAAAACATGTCATTATTGTGGTTGAAATATTGGTGCATTTCCTATGCACCATAAGACAAGTTTTACGTGGTGTTGCACCAGCTTCACTAAATTACGTAAAAAAGTACTATTATTGTGTGATTGGGTACACCAAAATTATAAAGCACTTGCGCCAATGTTGTCAATTAAAAAGAGTTTCAAAAGATACATTGTTACCAGAGTGGTGTAAATACTGTAGTGATCATCAATTCAGTTTTTCAGGAACATTTTGGCACACGCTGTCTTCCAGGTCCCGTGTCATTCTCTGATTGGAAGAGGTGGAGATTGTGACATCACCACTTCACCTCTCCACCTTGTCCTGTCACAGAGTGCTTTACATTGATTGAGAAAAATGCAAGGTGTTCTGTGAATGCCACCCCTAGATGGCATGGAACCTAGAAGACAGAGGCCATCAGTGTAGTAGAGGTGCCTACTACAGTGATTTTTCACCTCCCCAGCAGTCCAACAGGTATGGCATGTGCATACTGCATTTATATTGGTCAAAGCTGGTCCAATGTAACAATGAAATAAAACCCATACCTGGAATTCAGCTTTAAAATGGTTATTAACTTTTTTTTGCATAATTTAACACACAGTCAATGGTTTCCAGAGGTTTTTCCAAAGATGTGGTAAAGTAGGTACATCAGAGTTCAACCATAGCTTGTCCCATTGTTGAGTGGTACAGAAGGTGTGCTGCAGTAATGACTCTATGCCAGTCTCATACGATAGTAGTTTTCCATTATACTCCCATCTAAGGACCCGATGAAGTTTTTCTGAAGGTCGTACCGGGTCTACATTCCACCTTCTCCACCTCTCCTACTCTTCTATTAACTACTACACTTTAACCACTCCTCCCTCATATACTACGCGGGCTGTACCACTAAAAACAGAAAGACCTAGCTAAGCGGGGGCTCCACCCTGCTACATGCAGCTGTATTTTTAAACACTTGCTGCTCGTATTCCTGATGCTGGCCCCTTTTTTTTAATGTTCAGAAGCCTGCATATTGACTGCATTTCTATAAAATGAGACTGATGGATTTACGCTCAATTATTGACCTCCATGGCTAGATAATGGTGCCAGAAAGGTCATGAAACAAGACCACATTTTTAAAAGCAGGTCGAAGAAGCAGTGAATCTAGCTGACCATGGGTAACACCGGAATATTTTTCCAGTCTCTGTACATGAGCTGCCATGCTGTGGTTTTTCCGTTTGTCATTAAGTTACCTTTCCTGTTGATTTCACGCCCTTCCAGATGCAGAAATAGACAATGATCCACGTGGCCAGAAGGCAAAGTATCATCTGCCAGTTCAACTGCCCAGGCTCATCCAGACCTCCGGAGAGCTGCAACACTTTATTCCTGCGGAAGAAACACAACTTTAGGTCCAATGTCAACCAACTTTGGGCCAAAACCAGCTCATTGCCCAGCATTTGGCCTGCTTCAAAGGGATTTTATATTAATAAAGTAGACAGGCAGCCTATATAATTTAATATGGCATACATGTCACACTATTCTCCTAGATGGAAGCAGCGGACCCCCCCCCCCCCCCCCCCGATGAATTAGAACTACAGCTCACCAATCATGGATTTTACTAATTGCAGAGCTTTAGGTCTGACTCAGCAAAGGGGAATGGGGGGTGTCACAACTCTACAGAGAGACCACTGCTTCCACACAGAGTAAAAGTCCTTCCTAACAGCATACTAGGTTATAGAAAACTGATTCTAAGACTTTGCACACCTTTTGTTTTGATGCACCTGAAATGTACTGATTTACAATGAAATATAGGATTTAAATAAAACACACTGGGACTTAAATTGGTTTCTACTGCAATGCAAAAATCAGTGCAGGGCTGTGTATGACATGCAGTAATGGTGATAGTATGGGAGTGGATACATGCAGAGCCAAAAGAGCAGGAGTCCTCCACAGCTCAATGAAAGGGGAGAACTTTACTGTAAATGCACCACCATCTATAAAAAATAATATTGCCTTTTATACTTACTCCCAGAACTCAATGACTGGTGATTTCTTGTTCAGGAGAGCATCGCAGCTGATGTTGTGTGTTGTGTCGAAGCCAGTATCATTGGCTGAAGTCACGTTGGAACACTGGTCTAGTAGGAAGACTTCGGTGCACTCCTTGGTGTTCCAGGGATTTCCACAGGTGGCCCAGGGCAGGGTGTTAGTGAAGGAGTGCACCAGGTAATAGAGGCCCCAGACCAGGATCATAATATAGTATGTGTTACAGAAGAACACAATCACCATCGAGGCAAAGCCAAGACCTGCATATTAAAAAAAAAAAAACTGAGTATCAGCACTGCAGAAAAAAATGCTAACAGGTTAACTGATAATGTGGTGAAAAATGGTGATTGAAGCCATTAAAAATAAGCAGTAAAGCCAAAAAACTGTTTTTAGCTATAGAGCAGGTAAGGGGTTTAGAGCTATAGAGGTTATAGTAGCTTCTAGGTGGCAGTATCTGGCTTTTCTTATCATTGACAATTTTTGTTGTATGGGTGTATACTGTATTGTATAATATTTTCATACTTTCATAATAAAAACCTTTTTGTTGGATAAAAAAAAGGGGTTTAGAGCTCCTGTCAGGTTTTAACTCTGCAAAGTGTGGTCCCCAACTCAACATCAAGGCAACTCTTCAAAGTGTTGTCCCTAGCTCAACATCAAGGCAACTCTACAAAGTGCCGTCCCTAACTTACCATCAAGGCAACTCTGCAAAGTATGGTTCCTAACTCAACATCAAGACAACTCTGAAAAGTGTGGTCTCTAACTCAACGTCAAAGCAGCTCTACAAAGTGTTGTCCCTAACTCAACATTAAGGCAACTCTACAAAGTGTGGTCCCTTACTTTTGATCAAGGCAACTCTGCAAAGTGTGGTCCCTATCTCAACATCAAGACAACTCTGAAAAGTGTGATCTCTAACTCAAAGTCAAAGCAGCTCTACAAAGTGTTGTCCCTAACTCAACATTAAGGCAACTCTACAAAGTGTGGTCCCTTACTTTTGATCAAGGCAACTCTACAAAGTGTGGTCCCTAACTTACCATCAAGGCAACCCTGCAACCCTGCAAAGTGTGGTCCCTAACTCAACATCAAGACAACTCTGAAAAGTAGTCTTTAACTCAACGTGAAAGCAGTTCTACAAAGTTTTGTCCCTAACTCAACATTAAGGCAACTCTACAAAGTGTGGTCCCTTACTTACCATCAAGGCAAGTCTACAAAGTGTGGTCACTAACTCAACATCAAGGCAACTCTGCAAAGTGTGGTCCCTAACTCAAAGCTATTTGAGTTCCCAACTATGGGACGCAAATATTTGAATGTATAAATTGAAAGCATGCTTTGGGGGTAGCCCCATTCTCTTTAAATGTACAACCACATACCAGAAACTAAGCATCCCTCAAGTCAGCTGAAAACCCTCATTGTGTGGCTGTACCTTTAAAGAGGAAGTAAACTTCCTTTGCTAACGTTTACCTATAATAAGGCTTACATATAGGTAGTGTAAAAATCTCCTAAACGTGTACAGTTTAGGGGATATATACAATACATGCAGCCAGTGACATCACTGGCGCATGCGCTCTGAAGCAATGGCCATGGGTGCCGTTCCTCCCGAGTCCTGTGTCGGGAGCAGCGGCTCCCACGCGCATGCGCAGGACTGACATCTTTGTGGCTCCAGCCACTCACAGTGCCGAAGCCCATGAACCCGGAAGAAACTCTGGAAAAGATGTCAGCCGTCTCAGAGGTGTGCGGGCGCCGCTGGAAGTCTTCGTTCTAAGGTAAGTATTTCATAATAAGCTAGTATGCAATGAAAAATGTAAAATAATGAGGTTTTTGTCCACATCCAGAAGATATTTAAGGCCTATTGCACCCTTAAAAACCAACCAAAAAACCCTCCATTTCATCTTCTCCATTTACTCCAATGCATTTTGCCAAAATTGTGAAATTTTAATTAGGTCTTTTTACTTTTGCAATTTAGGCAAATGAGAACTCCCTCAATCTAATCTTTTTTACTCATCTATACATGGTTACATGGTAATTCAGGCTGACTAAAGACACAAGTCCATCTAGTTCAACCAATAAAAAACCCCATATACACAATCCTTTACCCACAGTTGATCTAGAGGAATGCAAAAAATCCTTATGAAGCATGGCAAAATTTGCCCCAGCGGGGGAAAAAAATCCCTAGTTTTGTATGTTAATTTAAAGTTTTTGAGCTCTATAAACAATTGCCCCATTGGGGAAACCATTAAAAAAAAAAAGGGGGGGGGGGGGGGGGGTTCTAATCTTTCACCACTCTGTTCTAAATAAAATTAAAATATTTTTGACTTTAGATGCACCTTTCAAAGAAGATTTATTTTTTCTTTATTATTTTCTTATTTTTTTCATCCCTGACCATTATAAAGAAAGTAAAAACCACTATACAGTTTCTACAACTTCCGTTTCTGCACACTTACAGACAGAAAATCTATTGCAATGCCACCTTGAAGCTTTTTTGCACATAAAAGTATATTTTCTGATTCTACAGACTGTGTAATACACATTTTATCAATTATCTTGAGGGGAAAAAAAGGTAACAGAATAGTTTATAATAACATTTGATGTACCCACAAGTCTTTACATTCATATAAACTGCAGGCGTCCTCACACAGCACGACAAGCAGAGTAATTAGATGTCTGTGGGTGGTGACGGACGGTCGAAGATAATATTTTTCTTATGAAGAAAGAGTACATTGCTTAAGTTATGAGCGAGGATGAACAAATCAAACTACACGTTGGCAAATGTAAAACTTCTTTTTGATTTTACAAAATGTATTAATTTTGTCTGTTCAGTAGAAAAAATTATGAAAGAGCCCTGGGGCCATCATAATTTATATATATATATATATATATATATATATATATATATATATATATACATATATATATATATATATATATATACATATATATATATATATATATATATATATATATATATATATATATATATATATATATATATATATATATATATATATTTATTTATTTATTTTTTTCAAACTCATAATTCTGTATTTTTTTTCTATGATGGCCCCAGGGCTCTTCCATAGGAAATTTTACAAAATGTATTAATTTTGTCTGTTCAGTAGAAAATTATGGAAGAGCCCTGGAGCCATCATAAATTTTATTTATATATATATATATATATATATATATATATATATATATATATATATATATATATTTTTTTTTTTTTTTTTTTTTTACAAACTCATAATTCTGTATTTTTTTTTTTCTATGATGGCCCCAGGGCTCTTCCATAGAAAATCACTTAGTTTCTTAATCACCATTGTAAACCTGAAAATCTTAAATACTGCAATCAAGCAATTTAAGATTTCACTATTCCTCATTATCTTTGATACAATAAAAAAAGTCATCAAATGACTGATTTATCTTATAAGTAAATCGATTAGATCTTCCTTGTTCATTAGTATTTATTTTTTATTTTTTATTAGATTGTATTGACATACGCAAAGTTAAAACAAATTAAGTGTCAATTTCTTAAAACGTAACACAACCAACTTAATTTAATTTAAGTCAAACAACCAAAATGGTTATTATTATAATTATAATTTGTTATAGTTTAATGGCCAACTATGGAGGCCATCTTAACTGTTAATTGCATGCTTATAAATAAAAATATAATTTAAAAAATTGTAACAAGTTTTGAATAGAATGCAAAGGATTGGGAAAGGCTAGTTTATAATAATATTTGAAGTGCCCACAAGTTTTTACATTCTCTTAGCTGTCAGGGTCCTAACACAGCATGACAGCAGACTAATCAGATGTCTGCAGGGTGATGACAGATGAATGAAGATAATCATTTTTTTCTTGTGAAGAACGAGTACATTGTCTAAGTTATGAGCAAGGATGAACAAATCAAATCACACATCAGCAAATGGAAAACTTTTTTGATTTTACATATATATATATATATTTTTTTTTTTATTCTTTTTAATTTTACATAATATATTTAAATAATAATTCAATCAAATATAAATTCACTATTTTAATAAGATTCATTAAAATATATTTCAATGAAAATATAAAATATATATAGTTGTCTGATCAGTAGAGAATAATAAGTTTATTCATTGCCAGTATGAACCTAAAACTTGTATGTGATTCTTGAGAACTCATCTCTTTAGAGAAGTCTTAGATTCTGAAATGAAGCATGCAATTTAGGATCTCAACATTCATCATTTTTAGGTGAATAATAAAAAAATATCTACTAATATATATTACTATATATATTTACCAATATATTGACGATCCCTGCTCATGAGGATTTTTAGTAAGGACATACATAGAGTTAAAAATGATTAAGTTTCTTAAAATTGAACTCCTAATATTTTTATTTAAAGTGGGACTTCAGTAATTTTTTTCATCTTTCCATCTATTAAATCTTCTGCCCTTGTTGTTGTTTTAACTTTGGATAGTAATTTTTTTTTCTGCCAGTAAATACCTTATATAGCCCACTTCCTGTTTCTTGTCTGCTAAAAAGCCTAGGCTTATGACATCATGATCTCTCTCTCACTCTCGTGAGAGTTTGCCAGGAAGGCGGGGGGGGGGGGAGTCATACGAAGGCCAATGAGAGCTGCAGAGCTGGAGGTGAGCCTCTGTGTGTCTTAGTAAATCCAGCTTCAGCTGCCCACAGTTAAAATGGATGCAGCCAGACTCAGTAGAGGGAGATTTCTGCAGCATATTTTGGCAAGTACAGAATCACAGTACAGTGGAACCTTGGTTTATGAGTAACGCGGTTTACAAGCGTTTTCAAAGATGAGCAGCTTTTTTTTTTTTTTAAATTCTGACTCGGTTTGCGAGTGTTGTCTCACAAAACGAGCAGAATTCAAGCTAATGGGTTGTGCAGTACCGCATTTGGCCAGAGGTGCGGGGGCATCGGGAACACTCGTAGCGCTTAGGAGCCGTTCGGAAATACTCAGAATCACTCAGAAATACTCGGAAACACTCGGACATACTCAGTTCCTGAGTGTTTCTGAGCCTTTCTGAGGCTTTCCGAATTCATCCGAGCTGTCCGAGTATTTCTGACGCCCCCCTATGGCCACATGTGGTAATGCATGTAATAGAAATCAATGCGGAACAAATTATCTTTGTTTCCATTGACTTCTATGGGGAAACTCGCTTTGATATGCGAGTGCTTTGGATTGCAAGCATTCTCCTGGAACGGATTTTGCTCGTAATCCAAGGTTCCACTGTATATATAAAATAATATGCAAAGTGGTTGGAGGGAAGCTTCAGAATGTTTTTATTACAAATTATGTGAGCAGACTGCAGTTCCTCTTTAAATTGGAAGTGATTAGAAGTAAACCTCTATCTGGTTTTAATGGCTGTCTGGGTCTCCAGGAAAGCTGATTTCTCTTCACTTCCCATCTCCAGAGACACAATAGGAAATGGAAATCTCCGTAACATGAGAATACAGCCTTTTGAATATTTGGACATGAAAAATACAGAGGAGCCTGGGAGCGTACAGCAACTTGAAAGCAGTTCTTGCACAACAACCATCTGAGCTCCAGAATGAACACTTTACCTTTGAAAAGCGGAGCGATGTTCCACGCTGCAATTCCTCCTTGCTTCATGAACTGACCCAAAGCAATTTCTAAGAAGAACACTGGGATTCCACCCACAAACACGATCAGCAAGTAGGGAATAAGAAACACACCTGTGGAAAAAAAACAATATGGTGCTCAAGAACATTGACATAGAGTGCATTTAGACTGGAGCAATCAACACTTCAACAGCTTCCTACACATGAGCTCCGGATCGACTACCATGAATGTGGATGGTCCTAACACCATGAATGGTCTGACAAAGGTACTTGTAGATACACTGAGAAAGGTGGGAGTCAGTAACAATATTTTCCAACTGTTGGTCCCCCATTATACTGATTTATTATACAACATATTTAATGTATTTATTACAGGCATTTATATTTAGTGGACAATTTATGTAGCACTTTACATGTCCCTGTCCACAAGGAGCTTATAATCCAACGCGCTCATCTCACATATATCCCTACTAGGGCCAATGCACACTGGAGCCAATTAACCTACCAGCATTAGACATGCGCGCTTCGTTTCATTCTGAAGTAATACTCAGACAAATTTTTCGTTATTCGGAGATTTAGATACCCGAATTACAGTATAAACAAAGTTTACCGAATACTCTGAATAACGAAACGAAATTCGTGCGAATTTCCGAAATTTTAATTGAAATGTGAATCAAAATTTACAGCGAATTCAATTCAAATTCGAACTGTAAACATATTTCAGTGGCGGCTGGTACTCAATATTTTGGGGGGGGGCGGCAAACCAACGCCAATCCCCCCCCCCGCGCTGGAGACAGACGGGAAGGTGGTGATCCCTCCCCCCCATGGGAGACGGACGATCAGAGGTCTCCTAACTTTAGGAGGCAGATGACAAGGATCCATCTGGGGTAGGGCTGCTGGTCCTCGCTGTTATTCCTCGCTTCTGGGCCGTTGCCTCTCCTCCCGGCCGAACAGGAAGTGGGTCCCCAGACCCGATTGGCCAGGAGAAGAATCATGAAGACAATAGCGAATATTAATTCACTATTGTCACATAACTGGGTGGGCTCAGGGTACAATGCTCTGCGCCCTGAGCCCACCCTTTTTTAAAGCCACAGGCTCTAAGCATGTGCTTCCAAAAAAAAAAAAAACCTTATTGAAATCCATGCGTCTGGTGCCCTGAATGGAGATTAGGGGGGCGGCGCCACTGCACCCTGTATTACAGGCCGCCACTACTGAAATCAAAGGCCGTGCCCGTTTTTGGAGGACCATTTCAAAATAAGGCAGTTTTTGATAAGCCCAAGGTGATTTAAAGAGTCATTGTAATCATTTGATGAAGATTTTTTTTTGTTTGTTCGCTTTGCCGCATTTGAAAAAAAAAAAATAACACTTTCGTTTCGACCGACTCGAAATTTATCGATTTGAACATTTCGAATCGAAAAATTCATTAAATTCAAAAAGTTTTGAATATGAATTCCGAATATGAATCCAGAATATGAATTGAACGAATCAACCAAATTTAACTAAACTAAATAACTAGATTAACGAATCTAAACGAAACTAAACAAAACAAATTTTTTCATCTTGCACATGTCTAAATGCCATGCTTTTGGAGTATGGGAGAAAACTGGAGGACCCAAGGAACCCATTCAAGCACAGGGAGGACTTGCAAATAGTGTGCTGGCCACAAAACTGAGGGCCCCTGTGTTGGGAGGTAGAAGTACTAACCACTAAGCCACTGTGCTCATTGTATCATTACATGTCTCTCCATCAAAAGTACACAAACAGGGACTTTTATTTTCTCCATCAGCTTATCCCCCACAGTTATCACCTTTTGTATCACCTGACCCTCCCTTTTAGATTATAAGCTCTGTAGCTGTGATCTGCTGTTTTGTTCTGTTCTGGCTCCACAGTTTGGGCATTTGATTGATTGCCCCTGAGCCTGTTGAGAACTCGCAAGATCTCGGGACGGGGAAATTCATATGCCCAGGCTGGGCTCTTAAGTTGCTCCATCCAATCCCTAGGGAGGTGTGCCCAGGTGGAGAGTGGGAGGCAAGTAAATAGCCAAGAGCCCAAAGAAATTAGTTCTTCCCTTGGAGGAAGGGGGGGCAGTGTGCTTCAGGGGGTTTCTAAACCTTGAAGCCCTCATGACTGGCTGCTGGATGCAGTAAGCCCATTGCTTTGCTTCTACTGGGTTTCATGGGTAGAGCCCAATTCTCTTGAGCTGCAGGTTATCTATGGTCCCCAGCTGTGGATATTAAAAAAGTGCTCCAGTGTGCCTAGTGTGCTATTCTATCTTGTCGTCTTCAGCTGCAAGAACCCAGACTGCTCCAAATAACTGCCCAAACCTATCTCTTGGTTGTCAGCTGCAGGAAACTTAGACTGTTTCAGTCTACTATCACGCCCTACCCATGCTCTAACATTCTCCTGGTCTACAGGTGCCTCTGACAATTATGTGCCTAAAGCTGGTCATAGACGGCTGAGATTCTAACCATGTATGGAAAGGCTAATTGTACCAAAGTTGACTGATCAACTTGGGTACAACCAGCCGTTCAGATTTTTTATGCAATTATTGCCAGTGGATATAATAATCACTGTGTGCTCTCCTGGCCTGGACGGCCTCCCCACTGGGAGAACACAATAGCTCCGCGGGAGCTGTTGATGCGAGAATCAAGTGATTCTCTTTCCTGAAATCAGGAAAGAAAATCGCATCCTCTATGGCCGGCTTAATATTCTCCTGGTCCTGGGAGTGAAAGACTGCATTACTCTCACCCAGATAAGTGTCCTCTGCAACTTCCCCAGCTACAAGTTTCTGCAATAAACTACATAAAGACGTTCCCTAGACCAGGGGTCAGCCACCAGCGGATTGTGACTTACCAGTAGATGGCGGACAGGTGACGGGTAGGTCGCGGTCTGGGCTTGCTGATCTGCCATCCCAGAGCATCAAACAGAGTTCAATGCAGAGGGACTACTTGTAAAGTTGGAGCTGTAGTAAGGAGCAAGAGCTGTATAAGCTGTTTCCTCCTTTGTAGTGCCGGCTCCTGTCCCATACGGAGTGATGCTTTCTCACCACCTGCTTTAACCCCTTGGACCCCACAGAAGCATGCAGTTGCGGGGCACTTGCAAAGTGGCCCCATTTACTTGAATGGGTCGCGATTGGCAGGCGGTAGCACCCGCCAAAGCAACAGGGGGTTTAATTCCTCCTGCAGGATGTGTACACCTTTGGCTAAAGGGGGTGGGGATTGGGGGCAGTAAACTCAACTGCAGGATTTTATCACCCCCCAACTTTATGTGTGAACGAGCCCTGAGGGTGCCGCTGTAAAATGCAACTAAGCGCTCATTCAAAAGTGCAGCACGCAATGTCGTTCCTCTGAAAAGCGATCCAACTGTGTTTGATAGGTGGTGAGGAGGCAATATATCGCCTCCTCACCACCGGATTTAAACCCATGATTGACGTGCAATGTACGCGATTGGGACAAAGTAGTACGGCAATTAGAGGTTTAAATCAGGTGTGAGGAGGCAACACTGTGCCTGGTGATCCTTTACTTCTTCCGAGTTGTTCAGGTAGATCTCCACCTCTTTAAGATTATCTACCCCTGCCCTAGACTGATTTCTGAGCCACAGTGAATGAACTGTTTCTGTGTGCTTGGCTGCTTCTCCACTAATCTTAGGAAAGAGCTGATTAAATTACTGCGGCTCCTTCGGGGATGGCGCTAACCAGCAGGGCCCTCTGATCCCTCTTGTATTGAATTGTATTGAAACTGTACTGTCTACCTTCATGTTGTGAAGTTTGACCGTTGGCGCCATATAAATCCTGTAATATAATAATAATATTTTTTTTTAACTTTAAAGTGTATGTAAACCCCTAAAAAATTTAACATATTGCATATAGTAATATATATATACAGTATCTCACAATAGTGAGTACACCCCTCACATTTTTGTAAATATTTTCTTCTATCTTTTCATGTGACAACACTGAAGAAATGACACTTTGCTACAATGTAAAGTAGTGAGTGTAAATTTGCTGTCCCCTCAAAATAACTCAACACACAGCCATTAATGTCTAAACCGCTGGCAACAAAAGTGAGTACACCCCTAAGTGAAAATGTCCAAATTGGGCCAAAAGTGTCAATATTTTGTGTGGCCACCATTATTTTCCAGCACTGCCTTAACCCTCTTGGGCATGGAGGTCACCAGAGCTTCACAGGTTGCCGCTGGAGTCCTCTTCCCCTCCTCCATGACGACATCACAGAGCTGGTGGATGTTAGAGACCTTGCGCTCCTCCACCTTCCATTTGAGGATGCCCCACAGATGCTCAATAGGGTTTAGGTCTGGAGACATGCTTGGCCAGCCCATCACCTTTACCTTTAGCTTCTTTAGCAAGGCAGTGGTCATCTTGGAGGTGTGTTTGGGGACGTTATCATGTTGGAATACTGCCCTGCGGCCCAGTCTCCGAAGGGAGATCATGCTCTGCTTCAGTATGTCACAGTACATGTTGGCATTCATGGATCCCTCAATGAACTGTGAGGAGTGTACTCACTTTTGTGAGATAGTGTATGTATATATATAATACTATATGCAATATATTACATTTTTTAGGGGTTTGCACTTTGCATACACTTAAAAGGTAAAAAAAAAATATTATTATAATACAGGATTCATATAGCGCCAACATATACGGTAGTATATCTTGAGAGAGGAAGAAAAAAGAAAAAACTTAAGAGTATGAATCCTTTTTTCTGTGCATGTAGCAAGATAGAATTTCCCATAACCCTTCCACACACACATCCTTATTGTACAACATTCAGTCTATTCAGTCGTTCTCCTCTATGTAAATCAGTAGCATTCATCACTGTTGGGTTATAGCAGCGCTCGTATGGAAATGGTTTGGAGGAGGGTGCCTCCAGTCTCCTGCTTTATAAGCTGAGATGTGAGATACAGGAGCATGCTGTGTCACATGTATAATTCATCAACCTTCAAATCTTCCTCTGTCCTTTCCTTATCCCGCACCTCTGGGCGATATTTTCTTTAACCAATGACACTTTTTTTCCCTCCTCCCTCCCCCCCTGCTGCAGCAGATTTCCATTTTTAGAGTGTGTGATTCTCCGAGACGTTGGATGGGGAAAGGCTCTGATTGCTGTTTGCTGCTTTTATATAGGTCAGTCCAGCTTATTAAAGAGAAACATTATAAGGAGTAATTATCTTCAGAAATTAGGGGAGGTCAAAGAAACAAGAGGGCAACGATTTGCTAGACTTAAGCTGGCCGTACACCAGCAGTTTTGTTCAGAAATATTCATTTTTTGAATTTCTAATGGTTAGTGGCGTCATATTGACATTCATTTTTTTTTTTTTTACAATAAAATTAGAATAAGAAGAGTGGAATTTTTTTCTTGAACAAATTAAATTCTAACAGTGAATGTGGTTCTTATTTGGGAACATTTGTACATATTGTAATGAAAACTGTTTGGAAATCTATTGAAATAGCAAGTCTGGATGGGATTTTAAGGGCTTTCAAACGAAGGATCCTAATAGTTTTTGCTGCTGGTAACCCAAGTATAGCCATACTAGTGTTTGCCTGGCCTGGGACATTACTGAAGGCGTCTCAGTCTTGTCCATGCTTGGGCCTTTGCTGGAGGAACTATACTGACATCTCAGTCTTGTCCATGTTTGGGTCTTTGCTGGAGGAACTATACTGACATCTCAGTCTTGTCCATGTTTGGGTCTTTGCTGGAGGAACTATACCGACATCTCAGTCTTGTCCATGTTTGGGCCTTTGCTGGAGGAACTATACTGACATCTCAGTCTTGTCCATGCTTGGGCTTTTGCTGGAGCAACTATACTGACATCTCAGTCTTGTCCATGTTTGGGCCTTTGCTGGAGGAACTATACCGACATCTCAGTCTTGTCCATGTTTGGGTCTTTGCTGGAGGAACTATACCGACATCTCAGTCTTGTCCATGTTTGGGTCTTTGCTGGAGGAACTATACCGACATCTCAGTCTTGTCCATGTTTGGGCCTTTGCTGGAGGAACTATACCGACATCTCAGTCTTGTCCATGTTTGGGTCTTTGCTGGAGGAACTATACCGACATCTCAGTCTTGTCCATGTTTGGGCCTTTGCTGGAGGAATTATACTGAGAGGCAATATCACAGTAAAGAGCGTCCTCAGCCTATTGATTAGGTTCCACGGAGAATACTACAACTCACCATGCCCTATTCAAGAAAGTCCAGTCCTAGGTTGTTCCCTGAGCCAGAAGAGTAATTGTGTGTGTGTACCTGGCTACTATTACCCTAAAATGGGAAAAGGATCTGGGACAAATCAGTGGCCATTTAGGGGGTGCGCCACATACTGTATATCAACCTTGATGATAGCTGCCCATACAGAGTTTCTTCTAGCACTGACTTTTTAGTTATTTTATAGGTGGTTTTTTTTTTTACAGATTTAACAAAACACTCAATGGTATATTTGACAGACCAAAAGGGAGCAAATAAGAGAAGTTCATTGTTTGGGTTTTACACACACTTTAAAGTGAGGTGAGAAGGCATACAGTGTACTATCACTATGAGAACAATCCAAACTATGACTCAGTTTTATGAAGACCCAATAAGGCGATCCACGGTACACTTAGTTTTTTCAGGACATCATTCTGCTGTCCTGGTAATGGAACATCCGGAACATCCAGGAATAGATTTAGAAATAGCTTTCAAACTTAAAAGCTTCTTCTCACGTGCTGAAAACTCTCCGCAGAATACAAAATCCCATTTCCAGGGCTGTTTCTATTCCAGTACTGAGCAATGTATCACGTGGAATGTGACCGAAGATCATTATACTGTGATTAATTCTCCTTCCTCTTTGTGGGAGGAAGACACTCACAGCAAAGCTGAACAGTAGGACTGTGCTGAATTATGTGCCACCTCTTGTCACTTGGTGACGCCAGTGGTCAGAATCACATGAATAATGTGCACCTGACCCCTCCTACAAGGTCATAGTAGAAGTTTATATTCCCGCAGCTACACACTCCAATTATGTTTGTATTGAAAGATTGGGGACAGGGGGGGTTCCATCGGTAGAGTGTGATGCTATTATTTGGCTTTGGATTTGCCATTATGGAAGTTGAACAGACTTTGATTGCCGCAGCTACAGAGCCTTGAAAAAGTATTAATACCCCTTGAAATTTTCCACATTTTGTCATAAAGGAGCAACAGTGGAGGGATTATAATGGTGCCAAAAATAATACAAATAATTTATAAAAAGTAGCAAACTTTATTACAAAAAATTAAAAACACCAACAATACAATATATAAGGACACATATACAAAAACAAAGAAACAATAATGTAGAGGAGAAGGTAGGCCTTCTAAGCCAATATGGTGGGGACCAGTGTGGAAATAATAGGTCACTTCTTCCCTACTAGTTTCGCCAAAGCAGTGGCTTCCTCAGGGGAGTAGAATACAAAGGAAAGCATACATTGCTCTGAAAAAAGAAATAAAAAACACGTGTTCAGAAACCAGTTCAGAACCAGTGTTTTTTATTTCTTTTTTCAGAGCAATGTATGCTTTCCTTTGTATTCTATTCCCCTGAGGAAGCCACTGCTTTGGCGAAACTAGTAGGGAAGAAGTGACCTATTATTTCCACTCTGGTCACCATTATGTTGGCTTAGAAGGCCTACCTGCTCCTCTACATTATTATTTCTTATATATTGTATTGTTGGTGTTTTTATTTTTTTGTAACAAAGTTTACTACTTTTTATAAATTACTTGTATTATTTTTGGCACCGTTATAATCCCTCCACTGTTGCTCCTTTTTGTAATTTAATCTCGGGATGAGGTGCCTTATCTATTAGGGGCATTACAGCCAGTACCACTTTCTTTTTCCACATTTTGTCATGTTACTACCAAAAACTTAAATGTATTTTATTGGGATTTTATGTTATATAGACCAACACAAAGTGGCACCTAATTGCAAGTGGAAGGAAAATGATAAATGTTTTTCAAAATTTATAAAAAATACATCTCTGAAAAGTGTGGCGTGCATTTGTATTCAGCCCCCTTTACTTTGATACCCCTAACTAAAATCTAGTGGAACCAATTGCCTTCAGAAGTCACCTAATTAGTAAATAGAGTCCACCTGTGTGTAATTTAATCTCAGTATAAATACAGCTGTTCGGTGTAGCCCTCAGAGGTTTGTTAGAAAACTTTACTGAACAAACAGCATCATGAAGGCCAATAAACACACCAGACAGGTCAGGGATAAAGTTGTGGAGAAGTGTAAAGCAGGGTTAGGTTATAAAACAATATCCCAAGCTTTGAACATCTCACGGAGCACTATTCAATTCATCATCCGAAAATGGAAAGAGTATGGCACAACTGCAAACCTACCAAGACATGGCCGTCCACCTAAACTGACAGGCCGGGCAAGGAGAGCATTCACCAGAGAAGCAGCCAAGAGGTCCATGGTAACTCTGGAGGAGCTGCAGAGATCCACAGCTCAGGTGGGAGAATCTGTCCACAGGACAACTATTAGCTGTGCACTCCACAAATCTGGCCTTTATGGAAGAGTGGCAAGAAGAAAGACATTATTGAAAGAAAGCCATAAGAAGCCCTGTTTGCAGTATGCAAGAAGCCATGTGGGGGACACAGCAAACATGTGGAAGAAGGTGCTCTGGTCAGATGAGACCAATATTGAACGTTTTGGCCTAAAAGTAAAAGGCTATGTGTGGCGTAAAACGTACACTGCACATTGGCCTGAACACACCATCCCCACCGTGAAACATGGTGGTGGCAGCATCATGTTGTGGGGATGCTTTTCTTCAGCAGGGACCAGGAAGCTGGTCAGAGTTGATGGGAAGATAGATGGAGCCAAATACAGGACAATCTTAGAAGAAAACCTGTTAGGGTCTGCAAAAGACTTGAGACTGGGGCGAAGGTTCACCTTCCAGCAGGACAACGGCCCGAAACATACAGCCAGAGCTACAATGGAATGGTTTAGATCAAAGCATATTCATGTGTTAGAATGGCCCAGTCAAAGTCCAGACCTAAATCCAATTGAGAATCTGTGGCAAGACTTGAAAATTTCTTAGTATATAGGAAGGTTATTTTGGGACTTTTTAAACGCATATGAGACAAATACATAAAACATTCATATATTGGATCAATGGAATATACAGACAAAAAATGCACAATAGAAAATACATGTTTCAAAAAATTACAATACAAGTAGAAAATACAAATTAATACAACACGTTTGTATTTTCTACTTGTATTGTCATTTTTTGAAATATGTATTTTCTATTGTAGTGATCATCTTATATACAGTGCCTGCTGTAAAAAATCTCCTGAAGAAGCCATAAAAGGCGAAACATGTAGAGATAAATCAGATGTGCATTTTTTTTGTCTGTATATTCCATTGATCCAATATATGAATGTTTCATGTATTCAATCTAAAACTTTAATCTATTAAATTTCTATTTTTTTCTATATCTTTGTCTCATGCGCTTAAAAAGTCTCAAAATAACCTTTCTATATTCTATACATATTCAAGGGACGTGGCGCTATAACAATTACTTTTTCAATAACCTAGCTCTAAACCCTTCTTTCTCCACTTGAAAATTGCTGTTCACAGACGCTCTCCATCCAATCTGACAGAGCTTGAGATATTTTGCAAAGAAGAATGGGCAAAAATGTCCCTCTCTAGATGTGCAAAGCCGGTAGAGACATCCCCAAAAAGACTTGCAGCTGTAATTGCAGTGAAAGGAGATTCTACAAAGTATTATACATACATGAATACAAATGTACCCCCCACACTTTTCACATATTTATTTGTAAAAAATGTTGAAAACCATTTATCATTTTCCTTCCACTTCACAATTATGTGCCACTTTATGTTGGTCTATCACATAAAATCCCAATAAAATACATGTACGTTTTTGGTTGTAACATGACAAAATGTGAAACATTTCAAGGGCTATGAATACTTTT
Organism: Aquarana catesbeiana; assembly: GCF_042186555.1. NCBI lineage: Eukaryota > Metazoa > Chordata > Amphibia > Anura > Ranidae > Aquarana > Aquarana catesbeiana. The sequence goes on along the minus strand of NC_133330.1, from coordinate 25,419,561 downwards.
TCAAGGCACTGTATGCAAAACTGAAATTGGTTGGAGCTGGAGTTTTACTGCCAGAGATGGGACATATTGGGTAGTATCAAAGACCCAACCACCACTTAAATTGAAGCCTACAGGAATTCAATTTCACTATCTTAAAGGGTTAGTTTTTGCAGAAAAAATGAAAAGATAAATTAACACCCTACACAACCCTCGATGACCCATCCCCCCCCCCCCCCCCCACGCCCCTGCCCTCAATGCCCCCACCCTCCCCCGTTCCTGCTGTTCTTACCTATGTGGGTGATGAGTTGTCAGTTCCCATGCAGCCGGTGTAGCAGTTTGGCAATTTGAAATTCCTAAACTTCTCCCCCTTCTTTTTCTTTTTGTAATGCTTCTGGAACAGATCAAGTGATTTTGATTGGTCACTGCAGATTAAAATGCAAATTAACGCTTTCATCAATCAGAATCACTCTGATCCATCCCAGAAGCCCTAAAAAAGAAGGGGAACAAGAATGGGGATTTCAAATCCCCCGACTGCTACGCCAGCTGCTCAGGAGCTGACAGCTCATAATCCAAGGAACAGTAGGGACCAAGAAGATTGGGAGGGTGTAGGGTGTTGACCTTTTCATATAAAAAAAATGGTGAACTTATACTTTAAAGAGAAACCAGTTTAGGTACAATTTTCTTTCAACTTTACATTTTTTAATTAATATTGTATACCTTTTTACTATTTATATAAATATTCTTAAATTTACAAATAAACATTAAATTCAGGATAAACACTGATGTAGCAAACTACACTGCTTAAAAAAATTAAAGGAACACTTTGAAAACACATCACATCTCAATGGGGAAAAATATCATGCTGGATATCTAGTCTGATATGGACTGGGTAATGTGTTAGGAATGAAAGGATGCCAAATCGTTTGATGGAAATGAAAATTATCAACCTACAGAGGGCTGAATTCAAAGACAGCCCAAAAATCAGTAAAAAAAAAAAAAAAAAATTATGCAAAAGGTTATTCCATTTTGGTGAAATTTCCTTGCAGCAACTCAAAATGGTCATCAGTAGTGTGTATGGCCCCCATGTGCTTGTATGCATGCCTGACAACATCGGGGCTTGCTCCTAATGAGACGATGGATGGTGTCCTGGGGTCATTTCCTCCCAGATCTGGACCAGGGCATCACTGAGCTCCTGAACAGACTGAGGTGGCGTCAGATGGACCGAAACATAATGTCCCAGAAGTTTTCCTTTGGATTTAGGTCAGGCGAGCATGGGGGCCATTCAATGGTATCAATTCCTTCATCCTCCAAGAACTGGCTGCATGCTCTCCCCACATGAGGCCAGGCATTGTCATACAACAGGAGTAACCCAGGACCAACTGTACCAGCGTAGGGCCTGACAATGGGTCCAAGGATTTCACTCCAATACCTAATGGCAGTCAGGGTGCCATTTTCTAGCCTGTAGAGGTCTGTGTGTCCCTCTATGGATATGCCTCCCCAGACCATCACTGACCCACCACCAAACTGGTCATGCTGAACGATGTTACAGGCAGCATAACGTTCTCCGTGGCTTCTCCAGACCCTTTCACTACTGTCACATGTGCTCAGGGTGAACCTGCTCTCCTCTGTGAAAAGCACAGGGCACCAGTGGCAGACCTGCTAATTCTGGTGTTTAATGGCAAATGCCAATCAAGCTCCATGGTGTCAGGCAGTGTGCACAGGGCCCACTAGAGGATGTCAGGTCACCCTCATGAAGTCTGTTTCTGATTATTTGGTCAGAGACATTCACACCAGTGGCCTGCTGAAGGTCATTTTGTAGGGCTCTGGCAGTGCTCATCCTGTTCCTCCTTGCACAAAGGAGCAGATACCGTTCCTGTTGATGGGTTAAGGACCTTCTATGGCCCTGTCCAGCTCTCCTAGAGTAACTGCCTGTCCCCTTAAATCTCTTCCGCTCTTGACTTGACTGTGCTGGGAGAGACAGCAAACCATCTGGCAATGGCCCATATTGATGTGCCATCCTGCAGGAGTTGGACTGCCTGTGTAACCTCTATAGGGTCCAGGTATTGCCTCATGCTACCAGTAGTGACACTGACCCATAGGTGTGCGCAGCCTATTTCATTAAGGTGTGCACCACAAAGCTCCAACACATATGCGTTTGTGACATATTAAACAGCCTCTTCCCCCACTTGTCATCCTTAAAACAGTGGGGGGGGGGGGTGGACCAGGGGGACCTGGGCAGCAGAAAGAAGAGGAACTGGGACAAGAGGGGTGGCATACATTGGTACTAATCCCCTGTATTTTCCTCCTGTGGCAGCTGAATGTTGGTGAGAGGAAGAGGAGGAGAAGCCTACTTTCAGCTTCTGCAGAAGAAAATACAGATCGGTTGCACTAATTTCCACCCCCGCCGCCTAACCTGTCCAGGTTCTGGGGGTCGGCAAGTAAGGATTGTGGCTTACCTGTCACCTGCCCACGATTGATGGGTTGGCAACTCCAGGATTAGGGTGTGCCCAGGCACACCTGGCACACCCCTTGCGCACGCTTATGCACTGACCCTAACCAAATGCAAAACTAGTGAAAAACAATCAGAGAGGATGAGTAGGAAAAAAGATGTCAGTGGCCTCCAACTGTAAAACCATTCCTGTCTCGTTTTTGCCCATCTAGTGCACCTGTTGTTAACTTCATTAACACCAAAGCAGCTGAAACTGATTAACAACCCCCTCTGCTACCTAACTGACTAGATCAATAGCTCAGGTGTTTAATTGACTTGATGTTCTACTCTGATTAAAAGGTGTTCCTTTAATTTTTTTGAGCAGTGTATTTCTGGGTTTTCTAAAGGGAAGTCAAATCAGAACCTGTTTGCCTTCAGACTCTCTGACACTGATTAAGACTTAATAGATTGAACAGGGATGATGTGGAAAGGAGGAGCTGCTGCTTAGACTCATTCAGTTGTGTGTATGTGCAAATATGAGCTTGAGGTATTAAGCTGTGTAAATATAAAGAAAGGAAAATGAATCAGGGAAGAAAGGAAGGATGACACACTATACATTTCCTTTAAGACTCCCCTCTTACCTCCTCCATTCTTGTAGCAAAGATATGGAAACCGCCACACATTCCCCAGACCGACTGCAAATCCTACACAGGACATGATGAAGTCCATCTGCCGGGTCCAGGTTTCTCTCTCTGGAATAGGTATTTTAACCGGGCCCATGGCGGGCAGCACCAGAGGAGCGATGACGGCCTTTTCATCCGAAACTGCTTCCCCCCCTCCTGCTGTCTCAGATCCCTCCATTTCTGGGGCTCTCGAGCACGCCCCATCTTTCTCTGTAGGAAGACAAGAGGAGAAAAAAAAGACTTCAGCTTAGTAAAACTGTCTATTTTGTAACCTATCAACATAGGACACAGCTCTATATCACCAAAGAAAAAATGGACTCTAATATAAAGGTGTGTAAAAAAAGAGCAATAAGTTTACCAGAGCTATGACTCTTTTTATTTCCGCTTTTATATTGTCATTGCAGAGACAGAAATAATACATTTTACTGAGACAGACAACACTAATGTTTGTAACTGAAAATTTGTGGAGTTAGCAACCTCTTTCAACCAGGCTTCACTCTACCATCAACAGTATCAATGGTTTTATGGTTTTGAGAGACTGTTGTTAGTAAGTTTGCCTAATCTTGTCATTGTCTTGACGTTCGCAATTTTCGACAACATTTGTGCGACCGTGTGTATGCAAGACAAGTGTGAGCCAAAATCTGTCGGAAAAAAATCCACCTTTTTGTTGTCAGAATATTCGATCGTGTGTACAGGGCATAAGAGTTCTCTTGTATCATACATGCTTATACAAAAGAGTAAATGTGTTATGCTCATACTTTTCTACCCAGAGTAGGTTGGACAATAAACTATGATCCTTTCTGCCCGTATATAGTATCTGCCAAGGATCTCACAAACATCTTTAAATAATTGACAGGATGCCATCTCTTCTCTTGTGCTTCATTCCACGAAAATGGCTAATCCGAAATATTTAAGGGGGCATTCTAACTGCCTGCCAATCCTCCACGCATGGGACAGACTGATCAATCCCAGATATTAAAGCATTGTCCATGGGTCAGGTGTCTGGTGGTAGGTGGCCCTAACCTTCTAGTGCCCCGGACGACGTCACGCGTGACGAAATGCATAGGGAGGAGTGACATGCGGACGCCATTGCGTGTTCCAGGAAGTGTGGGACGCTTCTTTGCTGTTAGCCGGTCCATGATTTTTATCTATGCGATTTAGGGTACCTCTTGATGTAAGTGCCACCTTTACTTTTAATAAATAGTTTAGAAGGATTTTACACTATGTGGAGCTTCTCATTTCATGTTTAATTACAGTCATATCGGGATGCCATTGAGATGAGCAATACAGTCCTTAACCTTATCCTGGAGTGGATTCTGTAGGAGAGTCTTGGGCTTACCCTAGTTAGGGTGTGTGGCCACATGCCCATTTGATTTCTCTTTTTAGAGGGTCCACTGAATTTGGTAAGCCTGCATCTTTACTGAGGTGGCAGTGTCACTATTTGGGAGATCTGAATGGTGATGGATGCTCACTTCTTACAGAATTCCATTTTTAAAGAGGATCACTAATCTTCACAAACTTTATATTTTACACTTTTTATATCTTCACATTTAACATTTTTGCATATTCTTTGCACTTTTTATGCACTTTATTGTTGCATCTATATTTGGACTGTGTAGGGCACAGGTACTAAATAATAGATTTATGATATTTTTATTATCATTGTATCACTCAATTTACACTTGGATTCATTTTGATATTTGTTTTAATTATCACGGTTTATAGCACGGCTCTTTTTGATATATTGGAATCCCTTCTAGAGCTAATGCTGCCATTAGTAGCTAGGTTAGGGCATTTCTGGATAAAGGTAAAAGGATAAGGCATGGCGTATTTTGTTCTGCAAATTTTACAAAGATAAGTGACCATCGGCAATATACCACATTCTGCTGCCATAACCCGATTAACCTCTTCAGCTCCAGAAGGTTTACCCTCCTTCATGACCAGGCCATTTTTTTGTGATATGGCACTGCGTTACTTTAACTGACAATTGCGCGGTCGTGCGACGCTGTACCCAAACAAAATTGATGTCTTTTTTTCCCCACATATAGAATTTTTTCGGTGGTATTTAATCACCTCTGCTGTTTTTATTTTTTGCCCTGTAAACAAAAAAAGAGCGACAATTTAAAAAAATACATTTATGGTTTCTAAAAATAATTTATTTGAGGATCCTTGGATTAGTGGTAAGACTCTGACACACGGCAAACCCAACTGCTTTTCCCAGGTGAGATATGCCATCTTCAAACAAGGTCTAACAAGAAAGCCTTGGGGGGAATGTTTACCAAGCTGGACACTTCTGAGATACGTTGGTAAACGGACAAAGCTTATAAACACCTGGATTAAAAATCTCAAATTCCTCACCATTTAGGAATACAGCTCAGACATAATTTATAATATATGGACACTATATAACGAAGATCCCACTATGAATATTAACATAAATATTGATGTACAACAACCTCCATGGTCCATAATATGCCTAAAGGGAACTGTGGAACGTTTGTTTATATTTATGATAATATTTTACTAAGAACAGCACCATCTTATATATATATAAAAGTGTATGAATATAAGATTATAACCTCATGTATTATATCTCATGAAGTAGTGGCAAGTCATGATTTTATTACGGGCATAGTAATAATATCGTTAGGTATATGTATCCATCTGATTAGAAATATCCCATATGTAGAAATGGTTTAAATATACAAATTATTGTGTTTAGAGATACTATAACTACATCTATATATATATATATATATAGATATCTAGATATCTATAGATATATTATATATATAAATAGAGAGAGAGAGAGAGAGAGAGATTATCTATCTATCTATCTATCTATCTATCTATCTATCTATCTATCTATCTATCTATCTATATGTATATATATATATATCTATATATGTATATAGTTCTTCTACCTAGATGTATAATTAATCAGAATATATATATATATACATATAAATATATATATAAATATAAAAGATTCATATCACCACAGAGTGGTACTGCGGATACGGAAATTTGATATATAATGCCAAGTCCCGATAAATTGGATTTTTAGAAAATAGGTTTGTGGATGATGGACTTTATAGGCATAACACACGTATATATTAAAAATAAATTTATTACAAAAATAGAAACTGGACACTATTCTCTGCTCACCCTCCCCCTTCGTCTCTCGACTATAATGTAAGTGGCAATCTGATTATATTGACGCATTGACAAGCTCCTTCTATATTGCCCATATTATTATTATTATAGGTTAACCATTTAAGTGCTACAGTCGTTCCCATAATCGGCATGCGCTATAATCGATCCAGGTTTGGTAGGGATCAGTGTTAATTTAGTCGACTAAAATGACTAAAACATTTTAGTCGACTAAAATGACTAAACGTTTTAGTCAACTAAATGAATACTATTTTAGTCAACTAAAATACGACTAAAACTAAAATGCCACTCTAGTCAAAAGACTATGACTAAAACTAAATTGCAATTACTGAAATGTACTGGAGATTTAGTCGACTAAATACGACTAAAATTAAAACAATTGCAGAAGACTAAAATGGGACTAAAACTAAAATGCCATTTTAGTCCTAAGACTAAAATTAACACTGGTAGGGATCCCAATAAGCTGGGGGTGGATGTGCCTTAGTACTGAATTCACCAGGGCAATGAGGCTGTATGATAATGTTGAACAAATAAACAAATGTGATGAATTTTATTCCAAATTTTATATTCATAGAATACACCATAAGCTCCTGAAGAAGCGTCTGAATACGCGCAACATGTAGAGCTGAGCTATACTATGACACACCGCCTTTTCAATCTTCCTACTAAGTATTGGAGAGTGATCTGTTTGGTCCTCCACTTTTCGATAAATATTGTATATGTATGTAGATTGGTGCGTTGTTTATGCTCAAAGGCATTTTTTGTGAATACTCAATGGCATTTTATGCAATTGTCCGGTTTCTATTTTTGTAATAAATTTATTTTTACTATATACTTGTGTTATGCCTATAAAGTCCATCACCCACAAACCTATTTTCTATATATATAGGTAAAACATCTATTCCTAATCAATATAATTTGCTGCATTAGTAATGTATACTCATCTGACAGCGTTACCAGAACTCCTAACATTACATATATATGTTAGAAATATCACATCGCCACATCTGTATCATGAGAAGTGCACAGCCCTACAACAAGTTATTTAGAAAAATATATCCCTGGTCTTAGAAGGACATTTGGTGGTAAAAAGAGACAATGCCTGATCAAACAAGGAAGTTAATTTTTATCTGCATCAATCAATGGAAAGAAGTTACACCTTCTAGGCCTGTCTAGAATGGTATATAGGACCAGGAGAGGAAGCCATGAGGAGATCAACACTTCATACACACTGCTTACACTCACCACACTCATCCTTACATACACTTGACATACTTCATCCATCGTACTTCATACATGTTTCATACCCTCATCATCACGCCTCATACTCTGATACTTTAAGGACGCAAGACGCAGCTCCTCCTTAACAAGAAGCCATTTTGTGAAAGGCAGCCATCTTAGGGGATTCTGGTAACGACCATTGTAAGCCAGCAGCCATTTTGGAGGGTAAATATGTTACATTGATCTTTCCTGATGCATTGATTATTTGAATACTGATTATTGATTGTTCATTGATATTTAGATTATTATTCCCCAGATATAACAACCATTGTAGATTTTTCTGTAACTTTATTTTTGTTTTTTTTCAAAATTTTACCATCCTTTGTTTGGCGCTATATTAACGTACCAGTTTTACGTAGTTTTACTCTTACTCTTGCTGCAGAGGGGTAACTGTTGGTTACGCAAATCGCAGACGTTTTGTCCGATAATTAATTCTATATATATATGGTTTTTATGTCCACGGGGAGAAATTAATACTTTCATTTCATTGCTTAGCAAAACCTATTAGCGAGTGTTGCAAATAATTTTGTATTTTATGTAAGGTTTTTTCTATGTCACCCATAATTGAACTATTTATTGTGAATACATGTCTAGTGAATAAATATTCCCTATTTAGTCTGTATTCATATCGATTGATGTGTGCTTTTAAAAAGAAATTTGATTGATAAAAACAACTCATTATCAATTATCGTTCGGGAAATTATTTTCAAACGCACAACATGGTTAACATCAGGGGCGATCAAAAGGTTAAATGTGTTCCCTGGGAGTGCTTGCTAACTGTGGGGGAGGGTGCTTTGACTGGGGGAACACAGAGATCCGTGGGCCTGCTTAGCAGAAACACAAGATCTCCATCTTCCCCACTGACAGAACGGCAATCTGCCTTGTTTACATAGGCAGATAGCTGTTCTGCCTCTCTCTTTTTTTTTTGTGAATGAGGTTTATTAAACAATGACAAACATTTATGATCTTGGTCTCTCCTTCTTGCCTTTGTACAAGGCCAACAGGGAAACATTGGCTACTGTGACAACCTTGAATCGCACACCAGGAATGTCACCAACGGCATGACCAGCACGACCAAATCCAGCAACCAACACTTCATCGTTTTCCTCAATAGAGTTCAGACAACCGTCGTTTGGTACGAAAGCTGTAATTTTCTTGCCGTTCTTGATCAACTGCACTCTGACGCACTTCCTGATGGCAGAGTTTGGCTGTTTAGCCTCAACGCCAACTTTTTCCAGGACGATTCCTTTAGCATGGGAAGCACCTCCAAAAGGGTTAGCCTTTAGGGCAGTCCCCAAGTGGGCCTTCTTGTACTGCTTGTTGTGCCATTTCTGCTCACGTCGGTGGTTACAGACCTTTCTTGCTGTACGAAGACCACGGCACTTGCCCATCTTGCCTGTCCCAGGGCCGACTGCGGAAAGCTATTCTTGGTGCTTTGACTGGGAGAACACAGAGATCCGTGGGCCTGCTTAGCAGAAACACAAGATCTCCATCTTCCCCACAGACAGAACGGCAATCTGCCTTGTTTACATAGGCAGATCGCTGTTCTGCCTCTCTCGGTAGCGATCGCCGGACCCGCTGATTGGTCGCTGGCGCCCCAGACCCGGAAATCAAAATCACATACAGGTACGTAATTTTGCGCTGAAGGGACGTCCTGCTGCAGTAAATGAACGTGTGGTGGCCCGGAAGTGGTTAAAATGAGCTTTTATATTGGCTTCCCATATTGTACCAATAATTAAAGCAGTAGATAACAAACATGGGGACATAAAGTGTCATGAGGGGCCCATCTCTTTTACAACTAGAATGAGGACATCTGAGAAAACCATTTCCACTATACGATATTTACTCATTCAGTGGTGAAAAAACAAAAGGGCTTGCTGTCAGGGGTCTGATAGATAATTTAGTAACCCACAAACAAAATAGCTAGTAAATTCTCACCAGCATCAGAATATATCTATCTACTAAGTATATAGCCAATGTGTTAGTAGGAATCTACCAAAAAGGAACTACTGTGACATAGCCAACAATGGCCAACGGTCAACTATGGCCAACTATGTGTGGAGCAAAATAATCTCAGAAACAACCAAAAAAAAATGCCTAACTAAATAGAGAGTTATACACCCATATTCAGAACCAACCACCATAATGGCCAACTGCGTGTGAAGCAATATAATCTGAGAATCAACCAACAAACGGAATTCAAGGGCACCTTCTAACCAGAGCATGGCATCTGTGTAAGTTACATAGCAATTACATATGGTAACTTGTGATGGCAATTCAATTCCCATGTAGAGCACAGAAATTACTTAATGTGATTATGTACCTATGCAAAATGTAAAAAATACAGCGCTGTCAGAAAAACCATAACAGGAATTGCATAAACTGATCCAATAAATAGACCCCAAATTGAATAATAAGCTGCGGTAACAAAAATGCGAGATACCCACACTATAAATATTAGAATTGTATAAGAAACCGCGCTATATGAACTGAACTTAAAAAATGTAAAATTTAAAAGTTTTTGAAATATGCACATCAAAATACTGAGTCCATCTGAAGATAATGTCAACAAATGTCCGACAAAAAATCACCAAGGGATATGACTCTTCATCCACATAATAAGTGACACCACACTCAGTTCACCATTGGAAGTAGTGTTAGAGATAGGACAGTCCTCCACCTTCAAAACAACTGCCTCTTACCAGCTCCCTTGATCTCTGGTCAGGAGATCAATAGCGCCTTTTGGCTTATAACCCAGCCACAGTCTCAGATAAGGATGGATGTAAGGTCAGGTCAACTCCTCCTGTTGTCCTAAACAGCCCATACACAACTTATCCAATGGCCCATCATAAAAGGAGAAAAGAAGCCTCCATAGTGTAAAAACGTATATATAGTTTATTAATAAAACAGTATTGCACTCACATGTAAGCGAAATCGTTCAGGCAAAAACAGATGAACGAGCCGGCCGGCTCTCTCTTACAAAGCACCCGTAGCAGTCCGCAGTCCCGGAAGCTACGGGTGCTTTGTAAGAGAGAGCCGGCCGGCTCGTTCATCTGTTTTTGCCTGAACGATTTCGCTTACATGTGAGTGCAATACTGTTTTATTAATAAACTATATATACGTTTTTACACTATGGAGGCTTCTTTTCTCCTTTTATGATGGGCCATTGGATAAGTTGTGTATGGGCTGTTTAGGACAACAGGAGGAGTTGACCTGACCTTACATCCATCCTTATCTGAGACTGTGGCTGGGTTATAAGCCAAAAGGCGCTATTGATCTCCTGACCAGAGATCAAGGGAGCTGGTAAGAGGCAGTTGTTTTGAAGGTGGAGGACTGTCCTATCTCTAACACTACTTCCAATGGTGAACTGAGTGTGGTGTCACTTATTATGTGGATGAAGAGTCATATCCCTTGGTGATTTTTTGTCGGACATTTGTTGACATTATCTTCAGATGGACTCAGTATTTTGATGTGCATATTTCAAAAACTTTTAAATTTTACATTTTTTAAGTTCAGTTCATATAGCGCGGTTTCTTATACAATTCTGATTATGTACCTGTTTGGCTAGTAATTATCTCACAATTAAGTTTCATGACTGTGATCTCACAGATTACAAATATGGCATAAACACATCCTAATTATAATACTCATTAAGCAGAAATAATAGAATTATGAAATAGTAACAAACAGAATCGGTAGTCGCTACATGTTATTTTCACCATTTAAACCCACCATTATCATTTATAGTTTCGGGGCTTATTTTTCCATGTTATGTATATTTCCCAAACTGGACCCATTTAAACATAAAGTGGTCAAGGTCAGTTGGAATTCTTTTTAAATGAACCACAGACCAGTTTACTCACCAAGGGTTTCATCTGTCATGTAACCCACACTTCCCCTGTTGCCCTCCTACATCAAGAAGTCCGATAATGCAAAAATGTTTTCAGTTTTTGGTAGAGTCAAAAAGTGTTAGAACCCCCGTCAGGTTTTCATCTCTATCTGGGTCCCTGTTAGGAGGTGGAAGAAATGAGAAACTCACAATTATACATGGACTTTGGAGCAAGAGTGGTGGGGAAGTGTCAACTATGAGATTGCCAAAAATTTGACCAGCGATTTATTTCTTTTTGCACTGAAACCATTGACCTTTAATTTGTATTTTAAAAAATCACAGGGGACAAAGGAATGATAAGAGTGATAAGAACTGAAAATAATCTTCAGAATAGAAGTGAATTTATTTTAATTAAGGTGTATACAATCAGGTGACCCTTGTGTACAAGTTGTTGGTAGATAGGAACTTGTACAGAAAAATGGTATTGTGTGTGGTGGGCTTTAGTGAAATAGGATAACCAGGGACATTTCCAGGGATAAAATGTCCAGAGACAAATTTTCAAAAGCTGGTGTATTTGATCTCCTGCACATAATTATACAAAGGAAGGTAAAATGCAGCAACCAATCAAAATTCAATTTTTAATGGCAAACCTAAATTCATTTGGTTGCTATAGACTAGAATGTCCATTAATGGTCCAATTTTATCAACAGCCCACAGCAGCCCAGGGCAGTGGCGAAGACTATGCTGTGTAGACCTTTTCTAGGATAAGAAAAGCATTCCTTGTTCCATTCTTTAGGATAAGACAAATCTTCCTTGATTCATTCTCTAAGATCTACTCTAGGAGAAGACAGGTCTTCCTGATCCATTTTCTAAGATAAGACCTTCTCTAGGAAAAGACGGGTCTTCCCGATCCATTCTCGAAGATAGGACCTTCTCTAGGCTAAGACAAATCTTCCTTGATCCATTTTCTAAGATAAGACCTTCTCTAGGAAAAGACAGGTCTTCCCGATCCATTCTTTAAGAGAAGACCTTTTCTAGCATACGACTAGTCTTCCTTGAGCCATTCTCTAGGATAATACCTTCTCTAGGATAAGACAAGTCTTCCTTGATCCATTCTACTTCTCATTGAGAAGGAAGAAGGTCACCACCACTGCCTGAGCCCATCAGTTTAGTTTCCAGATACTGTTCATGCTCTAATAGAGAACAAGCAGATTTATCGCCATCCACTGCTCTTCGAGAGATATCTACCCATCTCTGGTCATACCTTTAGCACTTTCCATATTACCATTAATCTTCAAACTGCTTTATCACACAAGGCCAACAATCCACTAACCAGCATGAGACAGAAGCTGCTAAGTTCACCCGGACGTCATTTCAGTATAGATCCGAGAGTGGTGAGGCCTTGGAGTGGCTGAATAATAGAAGCTGATCAATATCACTCTTGTCATCCACAAGGTCATCTTCTCCTTCTAATTTCATCTCCTCCCAAGATACTTTCCATATCCTGGACAATGACACTGTCTAATTTAATTACCCAACTTCATATATTTAGATGTAAATGCTCAGTCTTCTCTGAAATGATATTACAATCTTTGTCCCTATGCTCTGAAAAATACCAGACTGAGGGAGGAGGGTGGACTAGGAAGCTGAGGGCCAACATTCCACCAAAATGTTACCAGGGGGTAAAAGAGACTAGTGGGTGGATTTGCCTACCAAAAGATAGACAGATACGATAGATAGACAGATGCGATAATTAGACAGATAGATAATGTATCCTTCAAATACGGCTCAGTGAGCATATTAATAATATATGGAAGGGTTTTAAAAATCATTCGGTGTCAAAACACTATGATTTGGCACATAATAGGGACCCTTCAAATACTGTTTCTTGGTATTGACAAGTATTGTACTCATTGGAGGGGAAATTCCCTAGTTAGAGAAATATCCAAGCAAGAAATGGCCTGGGTGTACAAACTAAAAACCTATGTTCCCTTTGGGCTTAATGTCGACAACGGTGTTAATGCTTTTATTACCAATTTATAATTGGTGAATGGATAGAAAGGGTGTCATATACTACCAATAGGAATTTATTTTCTGTAGAATGGCCCCAGGCTCTTATCATGGGTGACATTGGGCAACGTAACATTATGATAATGGTTTGCCGACCTGAAGTCACCCTGATATAATGACATTTACTGTCATCTGATTATGATGGCAATTTTTTACAATGGGGAGGTTTATATATATATATTTTTTTTGTGATATATTTGGAAATTTAATTTTAACTTTAATTTAAATTTTTATCAATAATTTTTTTTAACTTCATTAATAATCTTTACAATTAATATGAAGTGCTAAGGCACATTTTTTTATATGTCTCCCATATGGTTCACATATATCGATTAGTTGTGAATCTGTTCGGGTCATTACCGGTACAGATTTCAGTCTTTTTAGCTACTGATTCTATTAGAAGGGCTCCCCTTGTGAGGGTGATCGAATTGGCCGTTAGATGGAATTTCTCTCTTTCGCCACTAGAGGTGGTGACCCCTATGAGCATTTATTTGCTACTTCCTGTGGGGACAACCTTCTGTAAGAATTAGTGGTGAAATTTTAGTTAATTTCTCATAAAATGCATTTATGTTTATTAATTTATTTTTGTATTGTTAAGTATGAACTTGGATTTGAGCCTCAGGCCACCTGGTCCCTAAAATATGAGGTGGGAATGTGTCATATATGGCGGTAAATGCCTTAGTTGGCATGTTATCTTATTATACCTTATCCCCCATTGATGGTCTGGGATGGATAGTACACGGCATTCTAGTTAACACTTATGCCATTTGAAAAGACTGTACGCAGATTGGGGATCTGAATGTGCGCCAGCGATTTGGTTGGCCAAGGCTCAAAGCGAAACTTGGTTGCTTTTGTATATAAGGTGGTGACGCAGTACGCCCCTGTGCCCCAGGACAACGTCATTTGTGACGAAACGCATATTTTGGTCCCTAAATTATGAGGCGCGAATGTGTCATATATGGCGGTAAATGCCATAGTTGGCATGTTATCTTATTATACCTTATCCCCCATTGATGGTCTGGGATGGATAGTACACGGCATTCTAGTTAACACTTATGCCGTTTGAAAAGACTGTACGCAGATCTGGGATCTGAATGTGCTCCAGCGATTTGGTTGGCCAAGGCTCAAAGCGAGGTTGCTTTTGTATATAAGGTGGTGGCACAGTACGCCCCCGTGCCCCAGGACGACATCATTTATGACAAAACGCATAGGGCGGAGCGACGTGCTGATATCACCACCTCTTACGTATCCCGATGGACGGTTTGTTTGGTATGTGCTGGCGGACACGCCAAACTTCAGGCTTTTATTGCTGCAAGCGAAAATTTTCATTCAAATAAACCTAAGGACACTATTTGGAGCCTCTGGTTTCCTACCGAATCCCTTGAGTACCATCAGGAAAAGTGGAGTGACCCCGTGATGTGGAGAAAGGCCCCGGCTGGGTTTTACGCCATAGGCGCTCACCAACCCCCTAAAATAAGGGGTCAACTGGAGCTGGTAAGCAGTTTCTACAGCTGGTGGTGGATTCAGGGTGACACTATTGGTGATGGATGATGGACACCACCATGGAATTATTCACTTTATCACATTAAGTGTGGACTCTTTGTACATTTGAATCATTTATTTGGTCACATATATGGACTTTTATAATATTAGCGCAATTTTATTGTTTTTCTTATTTTGATTGTGATTGTGTTGCACAAAATTGCTGCTTAATTTTGTTTGTAGGCACTTTTTTACAGATAGATAGATAGATAGATACTTTTAGATGAGTAGGTACTGTAGATGATAGAGATAGGTGGATCTGCCTATAGATAGATAGATAGATAGATAGATAGATAGATAGATAGATAGATAGATAGATAGATAGATAGATAGATAGATAGATAGATACTGTAGACAGATATAGGTTATTTGTCATATCTGACAGATATTAATGTATTATTATTTCATTAGTGTACAAATACACCTTTTTAAAGTGGTTGTATACCGACTTTTTTTATCTTTACCTACAGGTAAGCCTATAATAAGGCTTACCTGTAGGTAAAATAAATATCTCCTAAACCTGTACGGTTTAGGAGATATTCACTTTGCATGCAGCCGTTGACGTCAGCGGCGCATGCGCTGTGAATGCCCGGCTGAAGGTCCGGCAGACGCTGCCAGACCTTGCCGGGAAGAAGACTACTGCGCACATGACGTTATCGCGGTTCCGGCCACTCACATCGCTGGAGCCACAAACCCGGAAGACACGCCGAAGGCAAAATATCAGCTCCCTCGGCGTGGACCGGCCTGCGATACGGGACCTCATTCTAAGGTAAGTATGTCATAATGGGCTAGTATGCGGTGCATACTAGCTCATTATGCTTTTACAGTAACACCTTGGATTGCGAGCATAATTCTTTCCAGGAACATGCTTGTAATCCAAAGCACTTGTACATCAAAGCATTTTTTTACAGGGTATAAAAGAGAAGAGAGACACCTCTAAGTGTAGCAATAAGTTGCTAAATGTTGTACCTTCAATAAATTTAACCATATTGCTACACTTAGAGGCTCCTCTCTTCTTTTTTATACTCCAGTTGTGACAAGACGTTACTCATTTATCAAGACATCGCTTGTATATCAAGGCAAAATTTATTAAAACATTTTGCTTGTCTTGCAAAACGCTCTCAAACCAAGTTACTCTCAAACCAAGGTTTTACTGTACCTTACAAGGTTTTATTTGTTTTGTTTTTTTACTTTTTTTTTTTTCTGAGGGTAAACAACCGCTTTAATAAAGGGTAAACAACAGCTTTAATAAAGCAGTCGCAGTGACTGGATAAAGGTCAGATGATTAGGTATTTAGAAGGCAATAACTAGTAATGTACAATCAACTTCCCAGCAACACATTTTATCTCAGGCGCCGTCCTCCTCATTCTACGGGTAAGTGCTCTTCCTGATCAGTGTTATCCTGCAGCTTAATGACATTGCTCCTCAGCAGAAGAATGGAGGAAAAGAACTCACAGATGACCCCTGGTACCCATACCAGTCCCATGGCTTCAGGCTGTTCATGCCAGTCCAAGGGGGTGAAGAATCATCATTGTATAGGGTCCTGGTGCTGTCTCAAGTGCCATCACTTGTGAATGTAAAATAACATAAAATATAAATATATTAATGAGGATAATAAAGGTCCATTCTATTGGCACAAGAACAGGTCCTGCATAGTTGAAAGGAGCTTATGAACCCCTCAGGAGCCATTTAAAAGCTATTGCACTCTTGTAGACAGGTGTTAGGGCTTCAGTATATCCACCAACCTGAAGGTGTGCCATTTCTTTAGGCTCTGGCAAGAGACCATTGAGGATTAAACGTCCCCTGCTATGGACTCCAGGCAGCCATCTTGGGGAGGACGGCAATCCTATTAGATAACGAAATCCTGCAAGATTTGGGTGGCCATCTTGACTCAGGATTCAATAAACAAGATTTTTGAAGTCATACATTTCTTCAGACAGAAAGATTCTTTCCAATAGTAATTTATCAGGCACTTACAGACTACAGAATGCCAGAGGAGCACTTTCCTTGGTGAATACTGATGAGTACTAGGTGAGGGTCTCTCCCGAAGAGAGACTTCCATAAATAGGAGATTCTATGCCATTTTATGTGCAACGCAACGTGTGAGTAG
The DNA here is from genome assembly GCF_042186555.1 of Aquarana catesbeiana. NCBI lineage: Eukaryota > Metazoa > Chordata > Amphibia > Anura > Ranidae > Aquarana > Aquarana catesbeiana. Next base: position 25,402,465 of record NC_133330.1, on the reverse strand, counting down.
GATAGGGACAGAGCCCATGCTGGTTAGGGAGACAGTGGGAGCAGTATTAGGGAGAGGCACCTGTCAAGGAGGGAAAGAATAGGTGTCGCCTTTCAGGGTGTCAGCTTCTTGGAACAGACTCCAACTGGCTAGCCAGATATCGGCAGAGGCATTTGAAGATTGCAGTATGACCAAGCAATACCGTAGACTCACCAAGGGAAGTGCTCCTCTGGCATTCTGTGGTCTGGAAGTGCCAGATATATTCCTATTGGAAAGTGCCCTCTTCTGTCAAAAAAGTGTATGACCGGTAACATATGTGGTGCCAATGCTGTAAATCGCCTTTTTTCTGTGACCATTCAATTCCTACAAAATAGACATAGTTTGGGTATCCATGTATGCCTTGCGTACACCGTCAAGGCCACACCCTTAAAAGCTACCACAAGAATAACCTTATTTCCAAGTTCCCCATGGACTTCAGTGCATGATGCCATGATGACAAAATTTTGCGGAAATCCACTGATATTTATTGGAAATTCCAGGAAACTAAAGCTATCAATTCCCTCATCCCTACATGGAGGTCTATTCAGTGCATTTGCAAGCTGCAGCGTATTGATCGACGGGTTGTAACCTTTCTCTTTAACCGTTTGGCGTTCACCCCATAGCAGTTTTACTATGTGATTCCATTTCTCTGCCTGCAGGGGGCGCACACAATTGTACTCATGACACTGGCTGGGAAGGAATTAACATCTAGGGGCGATCAAAGGGTTAACTATGTGCTCAGCCAGTGCTTGTGTGTCAATTGTGTGCTGCTTTTACTAGGGGAAGTAATGATTACAGTCCCTGCTTTGCAGGAACACACAATCCATTTCTTCCGCCTCGTTAGAACTGAGATGTGTGCGTTCCACAGGCCAGGAACGGCGTTTTTACACCCACAGCTCCATGTTTGAGGCTTGTTTTATCTTACTTGTTGTAAGTACCCACTTCCTTTTACAATAAAACCTTTTTCAATGGTACTTCACTATCAGTTCCCTTCTTTTTTACTCCTGGGTCCCTGTTTTTTCTGGCTAAGCAACTTCATAAAAGAGCTTTGGACTTGATGACCTATCACCATATCCGCCATCAGGGGCGTTGCTAGGTCTACAAAAGATCTGGGGCTAGAGCCAATAGCAGCGTAATAAAGAAAGTCATACGCTTCGGCCGGCATACACATGTATATTACAGTAATATACATGTGTGTGTGTATATATCACCAGAGAGCCCCCCACTTACATCAGAGTCCCCAGAGAGCCTCCCTCTTACATCAGAGTCCCCAAAGAGCCTCCCCCTTACATCAGAGTCCCCAGAGAGCCTCCCCCTTGCATCAGGGTCTCCAGAGAGCCCCTACTTACATCAGGGTTCCCAGAGAGCCCCCCTTACATTAGAGTTCCCAGAGAGTCTCCACCTTAAATCAGGGTCCCCAGAGAGTCTCCCCCTTAAATCAGGGTTCCCAGAGAGTCTCCCCCTTAAATCAGGGTCCCCAGAGACCCTCCCCCTTGTATCAGGGTCCCCAGAGAGTCTTCCCCTTAAATCAGGGTCCCCAGAGAGCCTCCCCCTTAAAATCAAGGTCCCCAGAGAGCCCTCCACTTACATCAGGGTCCCCAGAGAACCACCCCTCCCCTTGAGTACCCCTGTGGAGACTTGGGGCTATGGGCCCCAGATTCGGGGCTATAGCTCCAAAAGCCACCCCCTAGGGACGCCCCTGTCCGCCATCCCTGGATATCTTTACCAAGCTTTAAGTGACCCACCAGACTGAAAAGATGGGGGTCGTTCTGATCTGGTGAGTGGAGATACATGAGTGGGTGTTGCACACCTGAATTTTTCTGAAGCACTTTGCATTGGAGCACCTTTAGTCACCTTATTAGGACTTTGTTTCTTTTGTATTCATCACATTTTCACTCATTGTGTTTGCGAGCGCTAGATTTCTATAAAAATTGCCCATAGCAGCGGGCGTTGGCGGTCAAATAAGCTTTTTTTTTTTTTTCCCCATGTATAACTGCTGATATTTTACACCACGTAGATTAGAGCGCCCATTAGACATGTGGGTTCTGCGATTTCCAGCCCTCGGTTTTAACTCATAAATCCTGAAATCTGATAAAGAGTGGAAATTTCACTAATCTGACCGTAGCCATGGTAACATAATACTTGGTATGCAGTGAATGCCACCTCTTCAAAGTGCTCTAAGTGCAAGTGTAAGTGTCGGCGACGCTTTCATCGTTTTCAATAAGGAAAATGGTCATTTCGAAAAAGCTGATTTATTTCAGGAATCTGCAAATCTAAAGACGGGAGTGCTCAGCACTGCCTCTGCTGGCTCACAGTGGAACTGCATTGTTAAAGGGGATGTCCAACCAAACTATTAAAAGGGGTTGTAAACCCTCGTGTTTTTTCACCTTAATGCATCCTATTCGTTAAGGTGAAAAAACACCTGGCAGTCACTGGCCTCCCAGCCCCCCTGTTTTACTTAACTGAGCCCCTTCATCTTCTTGGCGGGGACGCGCTGTCCCTCTCTCCACGGGGTCCCGGCTTTTGATTGGATAGATTGATAGCAGCGCAGCTATTGGCTCACGCTGCTGTCAATCAAATCCAATGACGTGGGCGCCAGGGGGCGGGGCCATGGGACAGGAAATGAAGAGAAATCTCCCCACTGGGACACAGATGACAAAGGGACTCACAGTTATGATCGTATGGGGCTATGGGACAATAAAAGAATGGAAATCTCCTCACTGGAACACAGATGACAAAAGGACTCGCAGTTATAATCTTATGGGGCTATGGGACAGGAAGTGAAGGGAAATTTCCCCATAGGACACACATGGAAAAAATACTCATGGTTATAATCTTATAAAAGACTCATGGTTATAATCTTATAAAAGACTCATGGTTATAATCGTATGGTACAGGAAGTGAAGGGAAATCTCCCCAATGGGACACAGATGGCAAAAGTACTGATAGTTATAATCCTATGGTGTTATGGACAGGAAGTGAAGGGAAATCTCCCCACTGGGACACAGATGGCAAAAGGACTCGTGGTTATAATCTTATGGGGGCTATGGGACAGGAAGTGAAGGGAAATCTCCCCATTGGGACACAGATGGCAAAAGAACTCAAAGTTATAATCTTATGGGGGCTATGGGACAGGAAGTGAAGGGAAATCTCCCCACTGGGACACAGATGGCAAAAAGATTTATGAATATAATCTTATGGAGCTAACCTCAAACAAGCATTCAGCTAGTGAAGTCAGCACTCCAATCTGCACGCCTGCCTGTCTCTTACTATTGACATACAAGCATCTGTCAGAGCCTTTGCCCATCTGTAACTGTCCGTCAGTCTATGGGAGGAGGCGTTTTTATACAGTTAGATCATATATATATTTGGACACAGGCACAATTTTCATACTTTTGGCTCTGTATGCCACCAGAATAATATTAAAACTAAACAATCCAAAGTGCAGACTTTCAGCTTTAATTCAAAGGGTTGAACATAAAGATCAAGAACCGCAACCATTTTTATACACAGTTGCCCCCCCCCCCCTCCTTTTTAGGGGCTCAAATGTAATTGGACAAATGAATAAAATCATAAATAAAATGTTCATTTCTAACATTTTGTTGAGAATACTTTCCTGGCAATGACTGCCTGAAGTCTGGAACCCATGGACATTACCAAAGACTGGGTTTCCTCGTTTCTGATGCTTTGCCAGGCTCTATCTGCAGCTGTCTTCAGTTGTTCTTTGTTTGTGGGTCTTTCTGCCTTTAGTTTTGCCTTCAGCAGGTGAAATTCATGCTCAATTGGGTTGAGATCAGGTGACTGACTCAGCCATTGCAGAATATTCCACTTCTTTACCTTCAAAATCTCCTGGGTTGCTTTTGCAGTGTGTTTTGGATCATTGTCCATCTGTACTGTGAAGCGCCGTCCAATCAACTTTGCTACATTTGACTGAATCTGGGCTGACAGTATTTCTGCAAACACTGCAATTCAGAATTCCGGCTGCTTCTGTCTTCTATCACATCATCAATAAACACCAATGACCCACTGCCACTGGAAGCCACGCATGCCCATGCCATAACACTGCAAGCTCCACCATGTTTTACAGATGACGTTGTGTGCTTTTGATCATGAGCTGTTCCAAGTCTTCTCCACACTTTTTTCTTCCAGTCATTCTGGTACAGATTCATCTTAATTTCATCCCTCTAAAGAATGCTTTTCCAGAACTGGTCTGGCTTTTTTAGATTTTTTTTGGAAAAGTCTAATCTGGCTTTTCTATTCTTCAGGCTTATGAATGGTTTGCACCTTGTGGTGAACCCTCTGTATTTGCTCGTATGAAGTCTTCTCTTGATTGTAGACTTTGACAATGATACGCCCACGTCCTGAAGAGTGTCCTTCACTTTCCATAGGGAGGATCCAGCGATCATCCACCACTGTTGTCTTCCGTAGACGTCCAGGCCTTTTTATGTTGCTGAGCTCCCCAGTGCGTTCTTCTTTCCTCAGAATGTACCAAACTGTTAATTTGGCCACTCCTAATGTTGCTGCTATCTCTCTGATGAATATGTTTCATTTTTGAAGCCTTACAATGGCCTGTTTCACTTGCAAGGACAGCTTCTTTGAACGCATGATGTAGGTTCACAGCAATAGATTCCAAATGCAAATACCACACTTAGGCCCCTTTCACACTGGGGCGGTTTGCAGGCCTTATTGCGCTAAAAATAGCGCCTGCAAGCCGACCTAAAACTGCCACTGCTGTTTCTCCAGTGTGAAAGTCCGAGGGCTTTCACACTGGAGCGGTGCGCTGGCAGGAGAGAAAAAAAACTCCTGCAAACAGCATCTTTGGAGCGGTGAAGGAGCGCTGTATTCACCGCTCCTAAACCGCTCCTGCCAATTGAAATCAATGGGCTATACCGCCGAGCGGTTTTAACCCTTTTTTGGCCGCCAGTAGGGGTTAAAACCGCACCGCTAGCGGCCGCATACCGCTGCAAAAACTACGGTAAAGCGGCGCTAAAAATAGCGCCGTTTTACCGCCGATGCCCCCACCGCCCCAGTGTGAAAGGGGCCTTAGAATCAACTCCAGACCTTTTACCTGCTTAACTAAAACTAACTAAAATTGTGCCCGTGTCCAAATATATATGGACCTAACTGTAAATTAAGAAAGCAAAAACAAAATATAACAATGAAAATATTAATAACAGTTAATGATAATAATATATAAAATACCCAATTCACATTGGCTCCTAACAGCCTTATCATTTTAATTAGGGTGCGCATCACCCAATACGTGATATCGCGCTCCTTCTCATTATACGCCAGTATCACAGAGTAAAACGTAATGGGAAACTACATCAAACTATTGCAATTTTTCATGATTGTTTTTGGAAAGGAGCAGTCTTCTGTGAGTCTCCCCGGCCCGACGCTCTTGGAATGTCCCTCCAAGCCGTGAAAGCATTTTGCTGAAAAACAATGGCCCATCTATTCACCGCAAGGAATCTGATTATGGATTTAATCTTCTGGTGATTATGTTAATGGGGATTCGTGTACGGAAGCCGAAGTGATTTATAAATGTAAAACTGCATGTAAAATGGCTTATACAAACCACAGCTGTCGCTGTAACAACGCGTCCCCTCTTCCGACGCTTCAATGGGTTGGGGATCATGTTAACCTATACCTGTCATTGAGATGGGTAACTGCCATTGCTAACCTTGATCTAAAAATGGCAGTTCTCAATGCTTTCTGTGTCTAGCGTTATTAGAAGGAGATCAATAAGGACTGCCAATGTTGTTTTCCTAATACTTTAACAGGAAGTAATTGATTGAAATAAGATAGGGGATATGACAAAAAAAAGAGCTTAACGTACTACAGCAATGTCATTGTATCGACTTAATAGGAAAAATGTAAATAATAGTCCCGAGGCCCCGTTCACACTTGGGGTAGCAGAAATTCTAATTTCTGCCTGCAGTTTGGTAACCGGCTGAAAAACATGCTATAACAGGCAGCACGCTTATACTTGCAGTGCCATTTCTTAACCACCTCAATACCGGCACATTCACCCCCTTCCTGCCCAGGCCAATTTTCAGCTATCAGCACTGTCACACTTTGAATGACAATTGTGTGGTCATGCAACACTGTATCCAATTAATTTTTTATAATATTCTTCACACAAGTACAGCTTTCTTTTGGTGGTATTTAATCACCGCTAGGTTTTTTATTTTTTGCTAAAAAAAAGTTTTTCTTCATTTTTTTCAGAGAATTTTGTATTTTTCTTCTTTACTGATGTACACTGATGAGGCTGCACTGACAGGATGTACTGCTGAGGCGGCACTGATGGGCACTGATGAGCATTGATAGATGGCACTGAGTGGCACTGATGGGCACTGATAGGTGACACTGATGGGCAATGATAGGTGGCATGGATAGGCGGCACTGAAAGGCAGCACAGATTGGCCTCACTGACGGGCAAAAATTGGCCTCACTGATGGGCACATACTGGTGTCACTGATGGGCACTGTTGGGGCTGCATTTTAATCAGGGCACTGATGATTAGTGCCCTAATTACCTATACAAGTCTTCCCTCTGAGGAGATGCCACTGATCGGCTCTCCTCACCTCACACTCTGTCAGTGGACATATCCAATTACATGGGTAAAGAGCCATGGCCGCGGCCCTTTACTGAGATTGGGGTCACAGCATGCCCACGGTCGCTGTGCTGCGTGCCCCAGAGACAGCAAGACTTGTCGCCGTCATATGACGGCGTCCCAGAACGAGTGCCACTAGGCTCCGCTGTTATCTGTCTATATGGCGGGTGGGAGGCGGTTAATGGTACCTTAAATGCAGGTAGCAGTTGCACCTTTTCTGCATAAAAAGCGTGTAATGCAAAATGCACTTGACTCATGTCCAAAATTTGGTATATTGCACCCAAGGACTAGACGACACTAGCTTAGGTGCAAACTGGAACTAGAACTCTCTTTATTGTAAACACACAGAATATATAGGTAGGGGCCTGATCATGTTATCTGGGGATCTCCAAATTGCAACCCTCCAGCTGTTGAGGAACTACACATCCCAGGAGGCATTGTAAAACTCTGACATTCACAGACATGACTAGGCAGGATGGGAACTGTAGTTCCTGAACAACCGGAGGGCCATAGTTCGGAGACCCCTGTAAGCAATTAGCACATCTAAGGAACAGTCAACATAAACATTATGCTAATCCACATCTAGCAACTAATAGCTGATAGTGATCTAGTCACAGTGCCCAGACTGCCCGGCAACATGCCCACAACCCTGGATACAGACAGAAACAATCGGGGACTCAATTAACAATGGGAATTCATAACTAGGAGGCGCACAATGGGAAAATGATACCATGGAAGAAAGACACCTTAATAAACAGATTATAGAAGGAGACCCCAGCATCAGGTTGTTTTTAGCTGATTATATTAACATCTATTCTGAATCTCACAGTCTAAAGCAGTGTCAGAAACCATGAATCATACCGAGACAGAAGTATAGTTAAATCACACGTGTTTAATAATAAAAGTAAATAGAACAAAAAACGTAGCCAAAGTTCGGTAACCGGAACGGATAGTCAGACAAGCCAGAAAGTCGGGGAGCCAGGGATCAGCGTAGTGGTACAGCAAACAGGATCTGGAGCCAGAAGGAATGTCAGCCAAGCAAGTCTTTAACAGGAACTCAGGAGATAGTCTCTGTGATGTTGACCAAGGCGAAGGCAGAGATCATCTGGGCTGGACGGCCTAAGTAGGAAGGGCTGACGAGCAGGATATCATCAACAGGTGAGTCACTGTGGAGAGAGATGGGAGCTGGCAATTATCCGACAGCTGAGTGCCCAGCTCGGAGAAGTAAGGGCTGAGCCCAGCCCTGACAAGCAGTCATTCCTGGTTTAGGCAAAAAGGCCCCAAATCTTTATCCCAGATTCCCAGAGTCTGCATCCCAAGCAAGACCACTCCAAGGGTCCCCCAGGCACACACCTCCCAAGAATAGAAGCCCTTCAAAAGCCAGGGCCCATAGTCAGTAGGCAGGAGGCCACCCTGCAGTCCCCTGCCAAATATCCCTGTCCTGGTTGGGTCTGTCACAGTTCCCCAATGCAAATACGAAGGGGCCTGATAGTCACCCAATATATTGAATACGTGACCACGCTGTGCACTCATTTACAAAGTCAACATTAGTAGTGTTGCAATTCACAAATTGAACAAACAGTTCTATGGCAGGCAGGGCTATCATAAGATCTTTGTAATTGGGAATATTCACTGATGATGGAACTGTCTAGATTTCATCTTCCAGAGAACCGCTAACCTCCAATGTGATTACAGGTCATTGATGCTTGAGTAAAACTGACACTTCTCATTAGAAGAAAGAATGTTTCTCCCGCCACGGTGGCCTGTTATTAGCAGTTATCAGTCTGGAGAGAACGACCAGAAGGATCCTACTGAAGAATTATGGAAATAGCGCACTCTGTACTCAGAACTATGCAAACAAAGTCGCTACCTTTTTTTCCAGTCCAGCAAAGAGTCCAAAAATTAAGATGCAGACAACTGTAAAAATTCTTCAAAGCGTCGCGTAAATTGTTGCTGCTCTATAAATCCTGTATAATAATAATAATAATAATAATAATAATAAATAACATTGACTGCGTTCTGAATTAGGGTAGAAATAAAGAATTCTGGAAAATAAAAGTATTATTTGTACATTGGGTAAGGCAGCGGTCTCCATACTGCGGCTCTGGGGGCCAGATGTGGCCCTTTGCCTCCCACTGATGCAAGACACTATTCCTCCCACTAACACCAACAATGGGGCACTATTTATCCCACTGACACCAACGATGGCGCACTATTCCTTCTACTGACATCAATGATGGGGCACTATTCCTACCACTAATACCAATGATGGGGCACTATTCCCCACACTGAAACCAACAATGAGGCGTAATTCCTGCTACTGACGTCAACAATGGGGCACCATTTCTCCCATTGACCCAAACGATGGCGCACTATTCCTCCCACTGACACCAACACTGAGGTGTAATTCCTGCTACTGACATCAACAACGGGGCACTATGTCTCCCACTGCCACCAGCGATGGCTCACTATTCCTTCTACTGACACCAATGACTCGCGACCAATCATGTCTTAGGACTCCTGACCAATCAGGTCTCAGGACCTGTTTCCTGATTGGCCGGGAGGAGAAACAGGAACACATTAGCAAAGAATATTAATTCTCTAACATGCCACACAACCGGGTGGGCTCTGCAGGAGCGGCCGCCACTGGTTTTGACGGGGATGTGCTGGATTTTCTTTCCCTGCAAAGCAAGGAATAAAATCCATCACTTCCCTTAGTAAAAGCACATCACGCAGTACACACAAAAAACACTGGCTAGGCACACATTTATCCAGTGGCGGCTGGTGCTTAAAATTTGCAAAAAAACTGAAAACTTCTAAAAAATACTGAAAAAAACCCATCAATTTCAGCCTCACTGTTTCCATCAAATGCAGCCACTGTGCCCATCAAATGCAGCTACTGAGACCCCCTGGCAGCATTTAACTGAATGGGTACAAATTCCCCCAGACACCCTCCAAAATCTTGTGGAAATCCTTCCCAAAAAAGGGTGGAGGCCTTTATAACCATAAAGAGGGACCACATAAATATGAACGGCCGTGGTTTTTGGAATGGGATGTCCACCAAATTCATATAAGCTGTGAAGGTCAGGTGTCCACAAATGTTTGGCGGCTCCAGAGGTGCTCTGCATTTAGCCTCATTAATCATTTGTCTTAAAGTGTAACTCCACGTTTAGTTTTTGAAAGAATGGGAAAGGCTTAGCACTTCCCCACTCTATTGAATAGCTAGGTTACCCCCACTTCCTGTCAACGTTGTCACTGGCAGAGGATGTGAATAGAGTTTCCCCAATGGAGCCACAAACAGCGGTATGAGCTTGGCAGAGGTTGTAAGCCTCCCTCAATCTATTGAAAACTATCATCCTTCTGATAATCTGGAATGGGAGTGTTGAGCTTTTTGGGTCATTTGTCACTTACTGTAATGACAATACTTTAGGTCTCAGTTTTACAACATGTGTTTCTGGACCTGGTTTTATACCATGAAGGCGGGTCCATTTGCATGAAAAATTACTGTAAACCTACCAGTGGCAATTCGTGCCTACATTATACTAGTTGCCACCATCCATCCTGGACAAAAAACATTCCGAGGGGACAGTTTCAAAGGCTGAGTAGAAACTGTACCAATTGTGAAGAGTATGAGTTACAAACTGTCTTCTCTTAAAAATAAGTTCCTGCAAAAGGGATATCCAGAGGAATTAATACAAATGGCTCACAATAAATTCCTGGATAGCGTACCACCCCCTAAGATCCGTGAAAAAACAGATGCTGACACCATCAGGTTTGTAACTGAGTATAACAGCAAATATAGATCCATCCAGAATATTGTCCAAAAACACTGGCATATTCTGCATATGGATCCGAAACTGGCACCCGTTTTACCTCCAGCTCCACACGTCACATTTAAAAGAACTCGCACTCCTAAGAATATTGTAGCCTCCAGTAAATTAAAAAAAATTCCCCAAGGGAGAGAGTCATGGACATCAGGTCCTACTTTGGTAACAGAACTGGTATTTTTCAGTGTAAGAAAAGAGGGTGTTTGACCGTTCAGTTTATCCAACATGGCCAATCCTCTTTTTCTGATAGGTCTGGCAATACATATAATACAAAGCAATTTATCACCTGCTCCACTGAGTATGTGGTCTATCTATAATCTGCTCCATATGGGCCGGACGATGCGAACTCTACAAAAACGAGTGGGTGAGCACCGACGGTTCATACAGAAGGGCCTCCATGAACACAGTGTCCCCCGCCATTTTAAAAGTCACCATGCCAAAAACATCCAGTATCTAAAGGTTGTAGCCATTGAATATATTCTAAGTGGTTCCCTAACTGACAATGAGAGGTTCTCTTTATTGTGTAAACGGGAATCATACTGGTTCTATAAATTTGCCTCTTTTGTCCCCCAATGGGTTAAATGAAGGTCTTGAGATTCATAGCATCATCTAGACCCTGCATCATTGGTTGTTCATTTTTGTTGTACAACATTTAGATTTTGTCTGGTCACAGGTAATAACCTTCTGTTGGTTCAGATGGTTTTATTATTAATCGTATTCATCAATTTCTTTTACTATCATTCGTTTTATTCATTGTTCATTATTGATTTATGTCTTAGTTAATAGGTTTATCGTTTCCAGTGTTCAATGTCCAGTATTTGCAATAGACATGGGCGCCGTCAATACATTTGTTTCGTTTCATTTCGTATTAGAATTAATTCGTATTTCGTAATTCGTGTCCGAAATTTCGTACGAAATACGAATTTTCGTTAGGTTCGTTAACTTTTCGTAACAATGTTCGTTATGATGAATGTATCATTATGAGGGGCTCCCACCATCCCTGTGCTGTGCTCATTATGAGGGGCTCCCACCATCCCTGTGCTGTGCTCATTATGAGGGGCTCCCACCCTCCCTGTGCTGTGCTCATTATGAGGGCCTCCCACCATTCCTGTGCTGTGCTCATTATGAGGGGCTCCCCCCATCCCTGTGCTGTGCTCATTATGAGGGGCTCCTCCCATCCCTGTGCTCATTATGAGGGGCTCCTCCCATCCCTGTGCTGTGCTCATTATGAGGGGCTCCCACCATTCCTGTGCTGTGCTCATTATGAGGGGCTCCTCCCATCCCTGTGCTGTGCTCATTATGAGGGGCTCCTCCCATCCCTGTGCTCATTATGAGGGGCTCCTCCCATCCCTGTGCTGTGCTCATTATGAGGGGCTCCCACCATTCCTGTGCTGTGCTCATTATGAGGGGCTCCTCCCATCCCTGTGCTGTGCTCATTATGAGGGGCTCCTCCCATCCCTGTGCTCATTATGAGGGGCTCCTCCCATCCCTGTGCTGTGCTCATTATGAGGGGCTCCCACCATCCTTGTGCTGTGCTGACTTCCTGGGGTTTTTAACTTTTAGGTTCGTTAACTTTTTCGTAACAATTACGAATGTTCGTCAGGAATTTGGATCCGAAATTCGTAAACGAAATTTCGTATTTCGTACAAAATTCGGAAGCATTGCAATTCGTATTTCGGATCCTCCCGAATGTACGAATTTTCGATTCGTACAAAACTAATCGCACATTTGCAATATGAATTTGTTCTATCAAGCTTTTTAATAATAGCGATTTTGCTGCAGTGGAGTAACCAGTCATGTTTCCTTAACATCATGTTTCCTTAAAAAATGCTAATAACACTGCCAATTCCTATTTAATCCCCATTGGCTGGTCATATCACGTGACTTGAGGAAGGGCCACGCCCCGAAACGCGTTGTCAAGACAACAGCCACGTTCTCTCCTTGCTCCCCTCAGCTTGCTCTCCACCTTCTTGAGCTCCAAGCTTCGTTTTGGATTTGGTCTCCCTGAGCGTTTGACGTCACGTCCAGGAGTCCTACACTCACTGGTTCCTATTGGAGTTTGCTCCGGTTGTCTCTTGGCCCCTTCTCCATCCATGGCTGGCTAGCCGTGGTTACCATCGGGGACTCGGTTGAGGCTCTACGTTGTCTCCCGGTCCCGACATGAGTTGGGTTCACCATCCTCCTTCCCCATTTTTGTGGATTTTGTAAGGGGTGCATGAGGGTTCCACCACTGCAGCATCTTCAACAAGCCAGTCCATCTCTGGCCGCCGCCATAAGGTACCACCATAGCACTGAGAAAGATGATCGTCATCCATTTATGCAAGGAGAATTGTAACCATTTTCTAAATCATCTTATGGTAACAATAAATCAGTACATGGTTTATCTTATTGACTTTTGCCTGGTTATCTGTCCGCACAAGGCTGGCTCGACTAGCACTTTTTCTTATGGTTGCCATTGACTGTATGCATTTTTATCACACCTCTCCTGGTGTGTTCAGCTATATAGCTGCTTATTGGACACAAGTAGGACACTGAAATTGTTCCCATTGCTACAAATGTCCCAGTTTCCTGGCGCCAGACTTTTTTTTGTTGCAGTTGCAGGTGGGTGCACGCCACCGGCGCCCGCTGCACACTGCAGGAGCGTGCCCGCAGGTCGAGCAGACTCGATGTCCGCCGGCGACCCGCAATCGCCTAGCAATGAGGCAGAACGGGGATCTGCCTTTGTAAACAAGGCGAATCCCCGTTCTGACAGGGGACAGTGATCTCTGTCGTGTTCCAGTGAGCCCATCCCCCCTATAGTTAGAACACACTGGGGGAACACACTTAACCCCTTGATCGCCCCCTAGTGTTGACCCCTTCCCTTCCAGTGTAATTTTTACATTGATCAGTGCATTTTTATAGCACTGATCAATGTAATAATGTCACTGGTCCCCAAAAAGTGTCATTTGGGTTCAGATTTGTCCGCCGCAATGTCGCAGTCCCGCTAAAAATTGCAGATCGCCGCCATTACTAGTAAAAACAATAAAATAAAAAATAAAAGTCCCTAAATCTATTCCAAAGTTTGTAGACACGATAACTTTTGTGCAAACCATCAATATACGCTTTTTGGGATTTTTTTTTAACCAAAAATATGTAGAAGAATATATATCGGCCTAAACTGATGAATACATTTGTTTTTTTATATATTTTTTGGATATGTATTATAGCAAAAAAAAAATATTTTTTTAAATTGTCGCTCTTTGTTTGTTTATAGCGCAAAAAATTAAAACCGCAGAGGTGATTAGATACCACCAAAAGAAAGCTCTATTTGTGGGGGAAAAAAAGGACGTCAATTTTGTTTGTGTACAGCGTTGGACGACCGTGCTATTGTCAGTTAAAACGGCGCAGTGCCGTATCGCAAAAAAAAAAAATGGCCTGGTCATTAAGGGGGAAAATCCTTCCGGGGCTGAAGTGGTTAAAGGGTGCTGCGACTGAAAAAAAGGTTGAGAAATGCTGGTCTATATGTCCTTGTTACTGATCCAGATTATGTAGATAAGGAATTATGACTTCACTCAGAAAGCAGTGAAGCCAGAGCAAGCCAGGCAGCTAGCATTTCCAGCAGGAGGTGAGCAGCAGAAGCCTTCGCCCATTGCCCAGCAGAGCCAGGCTGCGACGTTGTACAGCAGGAGACGCACATAAAGCAACGACCTTCATATCCCCGTCTGCCTGGCTGTACGCTGCGAGCCGCTGCCTGTGACATCACAATGCAGAGCAATGACTCACTCGGCGTCTAGAAATCATTGTGCCGAGAGCCCACAGACACCTACACACGTCGGCGGGGGGGGGGGGGCTCGGCAGGAGCAGGCAGCTGTAGCAAGGTATTGAGAAAATTCAATCGCTGCAACGTGCCTCCTTATCAGCGTCTCCACAAGGACTCGCCGCTCCCGAAAGGATGGGGCTGATTATCACAGCTAATGGCAGCGCTCGTCCTTGAGACCAGCACGCCTACGGTGCTGAATTCAAGGACAGTGCTGCGCACCTTCCGGGGAAGAAAAAGAACTAAAAAGGGATTGGCACAGTTTATATAGATGGACGAATAGGCTTGATCTAATCTGCTCTCCGATATCATTCAGGCTTCGGTTTATTCGAGGTCTAACGTTAGTCATACACTGTACAGTCTGGTTGTATGATCTCCTTTAGATTTACCAAAACTATGTAATATGAGGACAAACTTAACAATTCATTCAGTTTGTATCCAATCAGAAAGACTTTTGCACATCAGTTGATGGTTTTGGCCAGGGGCGGACTGACCAATCGGGCACTCGGGCACTGCTCGAGGGCCCAATGCTACTAAGGGGCCCCATCAGGGTTGCCAGCCTCAATAAAACCAGGGACAGTATGTAAAAATCTGTGTTTTTTTAAAATCCCAAGATTATAGCTGCCCCGTTTCTCCAGTACCTTTTCAGTGTGTGTATGTGTATTCTGTGTATGTATACTGTGTGTGTATATTGTGTGTCTGTGTGTGTATACTGTATGTGTGTGTGTATACTGTGTGTGTATATTGTGTGTCTGTGTGTGTATACTGTATGTGTGTGTGTATACTCCTATTGCCCGGGGGCCCCATAATCTCCTATTGCCGGGGGGCTCCATGAGTTGTCAGTCCGCCCCTGGTTTTGGGGACACACCTGCTATGGGGCCCGGGGGCTGGCTACACAGCCATTTATACAAATCACAATGGAACGGGGCAAATACTTTGGGATAAAATACGTTTGTAAAGAGTTTTGGAACTTCTATTTAAAAGGAGTTGTAAAGATAGAAGGTTTTTTTAATCTTAATGCATTCTGTGCATTAAGCTAAAAAACCTTCTGTGTGTAGCGACCCCCCCCCCAGCACCCCCTAATTACTTACCTGAGCCCCAGCTCTCTCCAGCGATGTCCACGAGTGTCTTAGCCATCCCAGACACTCCTGATTGGCTGAGACACAGCAGAGACGCCAATGGATCCCACGGCTGTCAATCAATGTCAGTCAGCCAATCAGGGGGAGAGAGGGGGTGGGGCCGGGTCAGGACTCCGTGTTTGGATATACGGAGCTCTGACTCGGCACAGGTGACCCCATAGAGAGCTGCTGACTGAGGGGGCACTCGATAGGAGGGAGGGGCCAGGAGCAGTGAACAGGGACCCGAGAAGAGGAGGATCCGGGCTGCTCTGCGCAAAACCAACTGCATAGAGTAGGTAAGTATAACATGTTTGTTATTTTTAAAGAAAAAATAACAAGACTTTACCATCACTTTAATTGTTATAAAAGCAATTGGTATAATATATCAAGAGAGGAGATTAGTGTAGTACCCCCATAGTAGGGGACCCCCAGGTGGTTTAGATCAGTGGTTGCCAAACTTTCACCGACAAACCTGACAAAATCCTTGTCACTGCCGGCTTCATTCAGCACAGAGGAGAGGAATGAATGGATGTTCCTCCCTTTCCTCTGTGTGCACCTGACCTGACCACTTACAACAGCGGTGAACGGCAGTGGGAGGGGGGTCCTGGGAGGGGGGGTCCCTTTCAAGTGCAGTAAAAGTGACCAGGGGCTGTATAGCCTCTCGGATCACATTTACTGGAAAGCCGGCTGAAAAAAAAAAGAATACCTGGAGTAACCACTTGATCTTGAGGTCATACATATATGGCCTCAGGCTGGGAAGCAGTTAATGCTTTTGCTTTGGTCCTCGAATTATTATTAGAATTATTATTAGAAAGCTGCATCCTCTGCATTCCCTCCCTTCACAAGGTCATGCGCCGTACACTATTAATACCCCCCACATGAATAGATCAGCATTGTGACAGACTCACCCAGGACAGGGGCTTTTGGAGAGGACTGCAGGCTAGCCTCTTGCCTACTGACTATGGGCCCTGGATTCGAAGGGAGCACTGCTCTTTGGGAGGTGTGTGCCTGGGGGACTCTGGGAGTAATGTTACTTTGGATTCAAGTCCATGTCTCCCCAATAACACACAGACTCTGGGAACTGGAGGACTCAGATACATGACTATGGGCCCTGGCATTTGAGGAAGCTACAAGCATTTAGGACGATGTCTTGTTATATAATGCAAAAGGACATTATGACATTTAATAGTCAAGGAAGCCATGATGTTCTCCACCAACTTGAAATTCGGTAAGCAGATGTATGTCAAAAGAAAGCTGGTTAATGAGATTTGGACAGCCCTGGGTCTCAGGGCCGTCTTACTGAGCGGGCACACCTGGGCACAGCCCCAGGGGACCCAGATGCACATGGGGCTCCATCAGGGCCGGCCGGATCTAGAGCGAAGCTATTGGCAGTGCTAGGGTTGTATACTGCAGCCCTCAAATGGTTGATCGGGAGCCGTTCTCCTAGTGATCACCCCGGTGGAAGAGAGCATGGAGGTAGAGGAGAGCCACGGGGTCACCGAGCGGTATAGCACGCTATTACAGCTTACATTGAAATTTCCTCCGCTCTGCTCGCCGTCACACACAGTCCCACCTCCTCCTAATCCCGCGCCTGTGATAGACAGAATGCGGGTCCAATGCTGGGATATGTTCTGTCTATCACAGGCGTGGGGTCAGGAGGAAGCGGGACTGGGTGTGACGGCGAGCAGAGCGGAGGCAATATCATGTAAGCTGTAACAGCGTGCTATTCGCACTCTATGATCTTGTGGCTCTCCTCTTCCACCAGTCATGATCCGGCCCACCCTCCGCCCTTGCAATGCTGCAATGTTGGGCACAGTGAGTCTGCAATGGAGGCACGGTGAGGCTGCAATGGGGGCACGGTGAGGCTGCAATGGGGGCACGGTGAGGCTGCAATGGGGGCACAGTGAGGCTGCAATGGGGGCACAGTGAGGCTGCAATGTTGGGCACAGTGAGGCTGCAATGTTGGGCACAGTGAGGCTGCAATGTTGGGCACAGTGAGGCTGCAATGTTGGGCACAGTGAGGCTGCAAGGGGCAGAGTGTGGCAGCAATGGGGGCACGGTGAGGCTGCAATGGGGGCAAGGTGAGGCTGCAATGGGGGCACGGTGAGGCTGCAAGGGGCAGAGTGTGGCTGCAATGGGGGCACGGTGAGGCTGCAATGGGGGCACGGTGAGGCTGCAATGTTGGGCACAGTGAGGCTGCAATGGGGGGCACGGTGAGGCTGCAATGGGGGGCATGGTGAGGCTGCAATGGGGGCACGGTTAGGATGCAATGTTGGGCACAGTGAGGCTGCAAATGGGGGGCACGGTGGGGCTGCAATGGGGGGCACGGTGAGGCTGCAATGTTGGGCACAGTGAGGCTGCAAAGTTGGGCACAGTGAGGCTGCAAAGTTGGGCACAGTGAGGCTGCAAAGTTGGGCACAGTGAGGCTGCAAAGTTGGGCACAGTGAGGCTTCAATGTTGGGCATGGTGAGGCTGCAATGACAGTGAGGCTGCAATGTTGGGCACAGGGAGGCTGCAATGTTGGGCACAGTGAGGCTGCAATGACAGTGAGGCTGCAATGACAGTGAGGCTGCAATGTTGGGCATGGTGAGGCTGCAATGTTGGGCACAGTGAGGCTGCAATGTTGGGCACAGTGAGGCTGCAATGACAGTGAGGCTGCAATGTTGGGCACAGTGAGGAATTATACTTTAATTCTTTAAAGTAGGTGCGAAAATTGGAATAGGCTTGTAGGGGCCCCAGTGCATTACTTTGCCCAGGGGCCCATGATGCTGTTAAGAGGGCCCTGCTGGGTCTTCTTGAATACTGGTGCCGGACAGTCGAAGGTGGGGTGAGATCACTGTTTGTTATGTGTTTATTGTTAAGTAGATCTTTCTTATTGTTAATTAGAGGGGTTGTAAACCCTCGTGTTTTTCACCTAATCTGTGGCAAGACTTGAAAATTGCTGTTCACAGACGCTCTCCATCCAATCTGACAGAGCTTGAGATATTTTACAAAGAAGAAGAATGGGCAAAAATGTCCCTCTCTAGATGTGCAAAGTTGGTAGAGACATCCCCAAAAAGACTTATAAGTGTAATTGCAGTGAAAGGCGGTTCTACAAAGTATTGACTTAGGGGGGCGCTATACAAATGTACCCCCCACACTTTTCACATTAATTTGTAAAAGATTTGGAAAGACATTTATCATTTTCCTTCCACTTCACAAATATGTGCCACTTTGTGTTGGTCTATCACATAAAATCCCAATAAAATACATTTATGTTTTTGGTTGTAACATGACAACATGTGTAAAATGTCAAGGGGTATGAATACTTTTTCAAGGCACTGTATATTCCTGTTTACAGTTTGTATTGTTAGGGTAATAAGATCAGGAGGGGGAATGTCCTCCTGTGGGGTATAAAGTATGTGTCTGAGTTTCAATAAACAGTGGAGCGCAGGGCGAACATGCCAAATTGTGCCGCCCCCCCCCCCCCACAAGATGTATAAGCAGTATGTGTCAGCTAAAATCCCCTCCCCCAAAAAACATTGAGCGCTAATTTGCATGCTCAGCTCAGATCCTCTCATTCTGCTTTTGCTCCCAGCAAATCCCCCCCCAAAAAAAGAAATTCCCCCTTCCTAGTACAAATCCTCTACCCCTCAAATTTCTCCTCTGAGCACAAATCCCCCCCCCACTCCAAATACCCCCCCCTCCGAGCACAATCCCCCCCCCAAAAAACAATCCCCCCTTCCTAGCACAAGTCCTCTACCCCTCAAATTCCTCCTCTGAGCACAAATCCCCCCCCACTCCAAATACCCCCCCTCCGAGCACAATCCCCCCCAAAATAAATCCCCCCTTCCTAGCACAACTCCTCTACCCCTCAAATTTCTCCTCTGAGCACAAATCCCCTCCCCCCACTCTAAATACCCCCCCCCCCCCTCCCAGCACAACCCCCCCCAAAAAAATTCCCCCTTCCTAGCACAAATCCTTTACACCACAAATTTCTCCACCAAGCACAAATCTCCTCCCCCCATTCCAAATCCCCCTCCTCCCAGCACAAATCCCAAAATTCCACTCCAACAATTCCCTGTTATAGCAGAAATTCCCCCCTACCCAAACCAGATTTTCCCTCCTAGGACAAATGCCCCCCCCCCCCCCAATCATCCCTACTAGCACAAAGTTCCCTACCGCAAACAATTTCCCCTCCCAGCACAAATCCTCCACCCCCACAATATTACCTTTTTTAGCACAAATCCCCCAAATCCCACCTCATATCATAAATCCTCTTCCCCCCATCCCCCTTAACTCAACAAAAATCCCCCCCAAATCACCACTCCTAGCACACCTCTCCTATTGTCAGTAGAGCAGCGGATGGTGTCATTAGAGCAGTGGATGGTGTCGGTAGTTAATATTTTTTATTATTTTTTAATACATTTTATTTTTTGGGGGGGGTGAAATATCAGGGGTCCAAACAGGGGGCATATGTGCCACATGGGGTAATTAGGGTGTGCCCAGGCACACCTGGCACACCCTGTGCGTACTCCTTTGCTTATTTCTTATGTTGATACAAAAGGCATCTTGTGTTTTGCAGTTTGTGAGCAGCAAAGAGTTACATTTTGCACAGCTTCTAGAAATCACACGCCAGCTGGGACGCCCAGCCCCCCCCCCCACGCCCCCCCCCCCCCCACCGCCCACCCATCCGCTTTCCAAGTGTTACTCCAGAGACGGCACCTATTGGGGTCCTGCCAATACCCTGAGCTCCTTTAATGGAAATCAATGAATATCATTAGCGCTGGCTGCCTTTCAAAGGGTTCGGCTTAACATTTCGTCTTTTTCAATTGTCAGCGGTGAGGCAGGGATGTGAAGGGGGCGTGGCCTGTCCGAATAACGAAAAATGCGTCCGAATTTTGATTCTGAAAGAAACAAACCGCACATGTCCGTGTTCTCACATGTCCGTGTTCTCACATGTCCGTGTTCTCACATGTCCGTGTTCTCACATGTCCGTGTTCTCATGGCCAGGGAAGAATGTAATGCATTCAGTGGAGCACAGAGGAGACATGAAGGGTATTCTAGACACTGGATGTCTAATTAAAGAGAACCTGTCACCAAATAATCATTACATAGGTGTCCTCTATGTGATGAAAAAAACATGTTCAGTAAAAAAAAAAAAAAAAAAAAAAGTTTTTTTAAATTGTAAAAAATTTAAGTTACACCCAAGCACGTAAAATATCCCCCCCCCACAACATTTTTTGAGGCCCCACCCCCACATATACGCAAATACGAGTATAAACGCATGCGTAGGGGCGCCTATTCATGAAAACGTTGATTGCGATAAACAAGTTACATATCATTGGAGTGAGAACAGTAATTCTAGCCCCGGATCTCCACCATAGCGCTAAACTCGCGACCTATCGGGGGCTTTCAAAGTGTCACCTATGGAAAATATTGGGGGACTGAAGTTTGTCGCCATTTCACAGGCGCTCAGAAATTTAAAGATTGACATGTTGGGTATCTATTTACTCGGTGCAGCCTCATCTTTTATATCTTGCCAAAAAATTACCTTTGCAGTAATAGCGTGTGACATAAAAGAATTAGAACTACCGCCATTTTATTCTCTAGAGCAGCCTTTCTCAAACTTTTCATCACAGAGGAACCTTTGAAATAACTTTCTGGTCTCAGGGAACCCCATGATAAAAAATGACTCTACAACTTATGATACATTAGTGTGATGGTCAGTGGGAAGAATCCTTACATTGGTGATCAGTGGGAAGAATGTTCCTTACATTGGTGATCAGTGAGAAGAATGTTCCTTACATTGGTGATCAGTGAGAAGAATGTTCCTTACATTGGTGATCAGTGGGAAAAATGTTCCTTACATTGGTGATCAGTGAGAAGAATGTTCCTTACATTGGTGATCAGTGGGAAGAATGCCCCTTACATTGGTGATCAGTGGGAAGAATGTTCCTTACATTGGTGATCAGTGGGAAGAATGTTCCTTACATTGGTGGTCAGTGAGAAGAATGTTCCTTACATTGGTGATCAGTGAGAAGAATGTTCCTTACATTGGTGATCAGTGAGAAGAATGCTCCTTACATTGGTGATCAGTGGGAAGAATGTTCCTTACATTGGTGATCAGTGGGAAGAATCCTTACATTGGTGATCAGTGGGAAGAATGTTCCTTACATTGGTGATCAGTGAGAAGAATGTTCCTTACATTGGTGATCAGTGAGAAGAATGTTCCTTACATTGGTGATCAGTGGGAAGAATGTTCCTTACATTGGTGATCAGTGGGAAGAATGTTCCTTACATTGGTGATCAGTGGGAAAAATGTTCCTTACATTGGTGATCAGTGGGAAGAATGTTCCTTACATTGGTGATCAGTGGGAAAAATGTTCCTTACATTGGTGATCAGTGAGAAGAATGTTCCTTACATTGGTGATCAGTGGGAAGAATGCTCCTTACATTGGTGATCAGTGGGAAGAATGTTCCTTACATTGGTGATCAGTGAGAAGAATGTTCCTTACATTGGTGATCAGTGGGAAGAATGCTCCTTACATTGGTGATCAGTGAGAAGAATGTTCCTTACATTGGTGATCAGTGGGAAGAATGCTCCTTACATTGGTGATCAGTGGGAAGAATGTTCCTTACATTGGTGATCAGTGGGAAGAATGTTCCTTACATTGGTGATCAGTGGGAAGAATGTTCCTTACATTGGTGATCAGTGGGAAGAATGTTCCTTACATTGGTGGTCAGTGAGAAGAATGTTCCTTACATTGGTGATCAGTGGGAAGAATGTTCCTTACATTGGTGATCAGTGGGAAGAATGTTCCTTACATTGGTGATCAGTGAGAAGAATGTTCCTTACATTGGTGATCAGTGGGAAGAATGTTCCTTACATTGGTGATCAGTGGGAAGAATGTTCCTTACATTGGTGATCAGTGGGAAGAATGTTCCTTACATTGGTGGTCAGTGAGAAGAATGTTCCTTACATTGGTGATCAGTGGGAAGAATGTCCCTTACATTGGTGATCAGTGGGAAGAATGTTCCTTACATTGGTGATCAGTGGGAAGAATGTTCCTTACATTGGTGATCAGTGAGAAGAATGTTCCTTACATTGGTGATCAGTGGGAAGAATGTTCCTTACATTGGTGATCAGTGGGAAGAATGTTCCTTACATTGGTGATCAGTGGGAAGAATGTTCCTTACATTGGTGATCAGTGAGAAGAATGCCCCTTACATTGGTGATCAGTGAGAAGAATGTTCCTTACATTGGTGATCAGTGAGAAGAATGTTCCTTACATTGGTGACAGTGGGATGAATGATCCCCTTACAGATATCTAAAGAGATCGATGGTGTCGGTGGGATCTTATCTGAGAGGCAGAAACTACTCATTGCTCACGAAAACCCTAAGAACCTCTGGAGGGACCCTAGGAATCCACGGACCCCTGGCTGAAAAACTCCGCTTTAGGGTGTCTGCTTCCAGAAAATATATAATGTTTTGGGGGTTTTATGTAATCTTCAGTCCTAAAATGATGTGTGCGCAAAGAAAATGCAAAATGGCTCTGGCAGAGGAAGGGTTAAATCGGACCTTTGTCCTCCCCTTCAGTCTTGCACAGTTGTAGCGGCTCCTCTCCTGGACTGATATTACTTGCTTTGATTTCACTGCACACTGTGAGCTTCTCACAATGTGCATTAGAAGCTGCAGGAAGTCATTCATTGGATTTTAGGTCTTTCAATTAAGGAGGCTCAGTATCACATGTGGGCGGTCTGCATGCAAATACAGCCTAGCTAGGAACGCCCATTCCTCCACAGACTGACACCCACCCATCGTGCATACCTCCCAACTGTCCCTGATTTCGAGGGACTGTCCCTGATTTGGAGCAATGTCCCTCTGTCCCTCATTCCTCCTCATTTGTCCCTCATTTTGGTCTGATCTATATAGTTGTATATAAAATGCACTTTTTATCTTTCAAAAAGTTTCCCAGTGCTAAACCTTTCATCCAATTTCTAAATTGCTGCATTTGTACATATTAAAAGCCAATATAAAGGAATAGTAGTGGTAAAAAAAAGCACTTGTGGATTTAATTAACCTTTTTGGGGGGTTATTTCTCCTTTAAGGGGGTGTGGCAGGGGGTGTGTCCTGTGCCTACATACATTTGCTAGTAGGTGTCCCTCATTTCCATCTCAATATGTTGGGAGGTATGCATCATGGCATTAAGATATTTGCATAACTCCTCCCCAAGAGACAGCCCACTGCTTGCATCCGGGTTGAGGGCTCTTGGGAGGAGCACTGAGGCCCGGGTGCTGTGATGATTTCAGAAAGCTATGTACAGCCCCCTGCTGGCCCCTCCCACCAGCCATGATCTGCCTGCATTACATAGTGAAGCACAGAGACCCGGTGATGATATCTCTGGGGCTAACATAAAGTATGTAATAAAAGTTGAAAGATGCTGGAGGAGGGGAGGGGGGGGGGGGAGGGGGAACCAAGGATGACAAAATATCACAAATTAAACCTCAGCTTAAAGAGTCGGCTGAATTCTACATGACGTGGGAGTCACACAGGATCCGATCCAACTGTAAAATCTGGATGAGGTCCAATAAAGTGACAATAGTATCACTTGCCAAGCTGGCCACACACATTGTCGCTGTTGTTCAATATGATATTTATTTTTTTTCCATACCCTTGCGGTATTACGATGTGAGGATCGACGTCTTTTTCTAATTCTACCCGTTTTTGAGATAAATCAGTTGTCACTAATCAGGGCCGGGACAAGGGGGTGGGCAAGAGGGACGGCTGCCCCGGGCGCTGTAGTATCATGTTAGGTGGAGGGGGCGCCGCAAGGAGATTGGGGAGGAGAGGATTTGTGTTGGAAGGGGGAATGGGGGGGCGGCTAGGGGTAAGTCTTGTTCTAGGAGGAGAAATGTGGGAGAGGCGGGGAAATAAGAGTGGTGATTTAGGGGGATTTGTGTTGTGAGGGGGTTTAGGGGAGAAGGATTTGTACTATGGGGGGGGGATTTAGGGGGATTTGTGTTGGGAGGGCGGATTTGAAATGGGGGAGTGAGAAGATGTGTACTAGTAGGATAAATTGTAGGGGTAGAGGATTTGTGCTAGGAGGGGTGAAGTTTTTTTTGGGGGGGGGGATATTTGTGCTGAGAGGGGAGCTTTTAGCGGGGGGGAGGATTTGTGCTGAGAGGGGGGATTTTAGCGGGAGGGATTTGTGCTGAGAGGGGGGGATTTTAGCGGGGGGGATTTTTGCTGAGAGGGGGGGTTTTAGTGGGAGGGATTTGTGCTGAGAGGGGGGATTTTAGCGGGGGGGATTTGTGCTGAGAGGGGGGGTTTTAGTGGGAGGGATTTGTGCTGAGAGGGGGGGTTTTAGTGGGAGGGATTTGTGCTGAGAGGGGGGATTTTAGCGGGAGGGATTTGTGCTGAGAGGGGGGATTTTAGTGGGAGGGATTTGTGCTGAGAGGGGGGATTTTAGCGGGGGGGGGGAATTTGTGCTGAGAGGGGGGGTTTTAGCGGGAGGGATTTGTGCTGAGAGGGGGATTTGTGCTGAGAGGGGGGATTTTAGCGGGGGGGGGGATTTGTGCTGAGAGGGGGGGGTTTTAGTGGGAGGGATTTGTGCTGAGAGGGGGGATTTTAGCGGGAGGGATTTGTGCTGAGAGGGGGGATTTTAGCGGGGGGGGGGATTCGTGCTGAGAGGGGGGATTTTAGCGGGAGGGATTTGTGCTGAGAGGGGGGAATTTAGCAGGGGGGGATTTGTGCTGAGAAGGGGGGTTTTAGTGGGAGGGATTTGTTCTGAGAGGGGGGATTTTAGCGGGGGGGATTTGTGCTGAGAGGGGGGATTTTAGCGGGAGGAATTTGTGCTGAGAGGGGGGAGGCTTGTGCTGAGAGGGGGGATTTTAGCGGGAGGGATTTGTGCTGAGAGGGGGGATTTTAGTGGGGGGGGCTTGTGCTGAGAGGGGGGATTTTAACGGGGGGGGGATTTTAGGGATTTGTGCTGAGAGGGGGGATTTTAGCGGGAGGGATTTGTGCTGAGAGGGGGGATTTTAGCGGGGGGGATTTGTGCTGAGAGGGGGGATTTTAGCGGGAGGGATTTGTGCTGAGAGGGGGGATTTTAGCGGGAGGGATTTGTGCTGAGAGGGGGGATTTTAGTGGGGGGGGCTTGTGCTGAGAGGGGTGATTTTAGCGGGGGGGGATTTGGGGATTTGTGCTGAGAGGGGGGATTTCAGCAGGGGGGGGGGGCGGATTTGTACTGGGAGGAGGGAGGGAGAATTTATGCTTGGGGGAGGGTAAGCATGCAGATTAGTGCTCAGTGTTTTTGCAGGGGGATTTTTTCTGCCATGTAATAGTCATACACTTGGGGGGGGGGGCAGTTTGGCATGATCGCCCTGGGCTCTAGGTGACCTTGTCCCGGCTCTGGTCACTATTGTCCCAATACGAGGATTTTAAACACAAATAAATATCATGCAATTACAGAATTATTTATGGTTCTTGCAGTGTGTGGGGTAATCTTCTAGTCTCTTCCATACAACCCCCCATCACATTGCATGCTGTGTTAAAGCAATAGTAAACCCAAAACCAAAAACGTCATATATTGCAGCTCACCAATCATTAGATGTGGCGGCTGCATTCGCTTTCTTTTTTTTTAGGCTTCTTCCCCCTCTGTTTTCACCTGGTGATTTGGCCAGTAACACACCTCCTGTATAAGAGTGCCTCCACTCTGGGGATAAAGGAGCACAGGGAGCACCTTTGGACAGCAGCATTGTCAGTCTGGGAGGGAGGGGAGTGTTAGATGTACTACCAGATTTAGATACACTAACAAACTGAAGCCATACTCCAGCTCATACTTAATAAGCAGTTAAAATAGCTTTTTTTTTACTTTTGGGGTAAATATTTTACATAAATAAATGACGTTGGGAGTCAGATGTGACGAAACACGCAGGGTGGAGCTTATGCTCGTGACATTACCACGCCCGCCATAACCAGGAAGCTGTCGGATCGGATCCCGGGATTGGTATTTTAACAATTAAGCACTTGTTACTTTTATCATTGTGAGTGGATAGTTATAATTTTAATTACAAACTGCTTATACGGTTTTACACTATGTGGGTTTTCCGGATTCTTCTTTTGTATATCTCTGTGGAACATCTCATGTTACTGGTTGAGAGACTCTGGTGACCATTGGTGGAATTCTGGTGGTGATACTGGTCCCTCTACAGATGATATACACTATGTTGTCAAAAGTATTGGGACACCTGCCTTTACACGCACATGAACTTTAATGACATCCCAGTCTTAGTCCGTAGGGTTCAATATTGAGTTGGCCCGCCCTTTGCAGCTATAACGGCTTCAACTCTTCTGGGAAGACTGTCCACAAGGTTTAGGAGTGTGTCTATGGGAATGTTTGACCATTCTTCCAGAAGAGCATTTGTGAGGTCGGGCACTGATGTTGGAGGAGAAGGCCTGGCTCGCAGTCTCCGCTCTAATTCATCCCAAAGGTGTTGAGGTCAGGACTCTGTGCAGGCCAGTCAAGTTCCTCCACCCCAAACTCGCTCATCCATGTCTTTATGGACCTTGCTTTGTGCACTGGTCCAAATCATTTGGTGGAGGGGGGATTATGGTGTGGGGTTGTTTTTCAGGGGTTGGGCTTGGCCTCTTAGTTCCAGTGAAGGGAACTCTTGAGGCGTCAGCATACCAAGACATTTTGGACAATTTCATGTTCCCAACTTTGTGGGAACAGTTTGGGGACCTTCCTGTTCCAACATGACTGCGAACCAGTGTACAGTGTGCTGTCAATGGTAAATGGTTTGTCTCATCTCTAACTAATGTATACTACAAGAAGAGTTTGTGCTGTTGAAAAACAACAGACTTGCTGTCTGGATCACCAGATGAAAATAGGAGTTAGAAAGCCTGAAAAAGAAAAACGAATGCAGCCACCACATCTAAGAATTGGAAAGCTGCGATATAATAAATGTTTGCCTTTGGGTTTAATACCGCTTTAAAGGAGAAGTAAAGCCAAAGCGTCCTGCACTCCTGAGTCCCGTTTTCAGCAGAGGGTGGGCTGAATCCCGGTCCAGGCTCAGAAAAGATCGCAACCATATGGTCTGGATCCGCCCACATGCCTGGACCGGCCCCCTGGCTCAGCGAACCGCCTGAGAGCCTGAGCTGGCCGTACACGCCCCCTTCACAGCCCAGAGCTCCAGTGAGCGGGGGTGGGGCAGAGCAGAGAGCGGTGACTGACAGCCACCGCTCTCTGCTAGGGAAGCTGTGAAAACCGAGCGATTGGTGGTGTTTGATCGCTCGGTTCTCAGTTTTAGAGTCGGCGGGGGAACAGATGCTTCTTTTGGCGCGTCTGAAGTGTGAAGGGCGACCCATCGAATGCTGTCACCAAAAAAAACACGTCAACAAAAATTTGTGTGATGTGCAGGTGTGAATGGGGCCTTAGGGTGACCATACACTATACAATCTGATTGTACAATCTCCAATAGATTCACCAAAAGCATGTAATATAGGAGGGCACACCTAAATAATCCATTCAGCGAGTATCAGAATTTGTCAAACCCTTGTACTACATAGTTGATGGTAGATCTAAAGGAGATTGTACAATCAGATTGTATAGTGCGTGGCCTACTTTACAAGTAAAGTCTTATAGTGATATGAGGCCTCCCTAATCTACAGCTGTGGGATCCTCTATGTCAGTCTGTCTTGTCATCAGTCTAATGGAGATCTAGGCAGATCATTTCCGTACAATGTGACGCCATCACCGCCATCCCGATATCATCACACACTATACAATCCATCCCGATATCACCATACACTATACAATCCATCCAGATATCATCATACACTATACAATCCATCCAGATATCATCATACACTATACAATCCATCCCGATATCATCATACACTATACAATCCATCCAGATATCATCATACAATCAGTCCAGATATCACCATACACTATACAATCTGACCAGATATCATCATACACTATACAATCCATCCAGATATCATCATACACTATACAATCCATCCCGATATCACCATACACTATACAATCCATCCAGATATCATCATACACTATACAATCCATCCCGATATCACCATACACTATACAATCCATCCAGATATCATCATACACTATACAATCCATCCAGATATCATCATACAATCAGTCCAGATATCACCATACACTATACAATCTGTCCAGATATCATCATACAATCCGACCAGATATCATCATACACTATACAATCCATCCAGATATCATCATACACTATACAATCCATCCAGATATCATCATACACTATACAATCCATCCAGATATCATCATACAATCAGTCCAGATATCACCATACACTATACAATCTGACCAGATATCATCATACACTATACAATCCATCCCGATATCATCATACACTATACAATCCATCCAGATATCATCATACACTATACAATCCATCCAGATATTATCATACAATCTGACCAGATATCATCATACACTATACAATCCGACCAGATATCACCATACACTATACAATCCATCCAGATATCATCATACACGATACAATCTATACACATGAGCAGCCATGACTGACCTCCTTGTTAAACTTCCTGGCTCTCTCTGTCTTCAAGGGACAAACCGGTAACAATAAAAGTCACGACTCTCCATACTTCTCCCGGGTCACAGACTCAGAAGCTGCTGAAGCCGGAGGATCGACATGACAGCCTCAGGAGAGCCCATCTTTATCTTACGATTGTTTCCAGTACCGCTGTCCTCATATCACTTGCTGGACTAAATGCTGAGAAATGAATTGGCCTCCTGCCAGCCCCAGTGTGTGTTGTGGGGACATCGATCGTGTGATCGGTTCAGTGTCCTCCTCATCACACGGGAAGGACCAACACTGAATACAGGAGAGTGAAGAGAATACGATCCATGTACAATTATATATATATAGATCGTGCCGTCCCTAACAGATGCTCCCTACCTAAATCACCAATGGGAACCAGGCATTGCCTTATTGATACATTGTTACATTTCTTTTATGAATGTATCTATCAATCTCCTAGGTGTGCTCAGCCTATTGCATTTGGGGACACCAAACCTCAAACACACCCCGTTCTCCGCAGCCTCAGCTGTACTGGACAATGAATGGATGGGAAATGCTCTGTGCTGAGCGGCTTCATGGTCATTCACAAATTGAAGCATAGTAGACACCGTTTACTATGCTTCAGTTGTGAAGGAAAACAGTGAGTGAGTGTGTTGACTGTGTTCATTTAGAAAAGGAAGGGGCCAGTAAATTACATATTTACCAGCCCCTTCCTCCGCTCTCCATCCTGAAACATCCCCTGCAGCAGCCGGGGTGGGGGTGGGGGGAGGGAGGAGGGAAGCCAGCGCTGTGTAGATGTATTATCAAGCAGGTGTTCAGTACCTTAAAGAGGAGCTCCACCTTAAAAAAAATTATTAAAAGCCAGCAGCTACAAATACTGCAGCTGCTGACTTTTAATAAATGGACACTCACCTGTCCCTGGGTCCAGCGATGTCGGCAGCCGAAGCCGATCGATCGCTCGTCCCTCGGCCGCCCCCGCCGCCTTCCTTGGTCAGGGAATCAGGAAGTAAAGCAATGCAGCTTCACTGCCCGGTTCCCTACTGCGCATGCGCGAATCTCACTGCGCGTCTTCACTGGTCCCCAATGTGTTCTGGGAACTGTGTGTTTCCCAGAACACAACGGGGGGGGCGGCTCTTCTGCAGCTATCTATGCCTGGAAGTGGGTGCAGATACCTGTATTAGAGAGGTATCTGCACCCCCTCCCCCCTGAAGGGTACCAATTGTGGCACCGGGGGGGGGGGGGGATCCGATGAGTGGAAGTTCCACTTTAGGGTGGAACTCCGCTTTAA
Organism: Aquarana catesbeiana; assembly: GCF_042186555.1. NCBI lineage: Eukaryota > Metazoa > Chordata > Amphibia > Anura > Ranidae > Aquarana > Aquarana catesbeiana. The sequence goes on along the minus strand of NC_133330.1, from coordinate 25,372,218 downwards.
AGTGATTGTTATTTAAAAAAAAAAAAACGAAACTTTACAAACATATCATACTTACATCCACTGTGCAGCTTGTTTTGCACAGAGTGGCCCCGAACCTCCTCTTCTGGGGTCCCCCGGCGGCTCTCTCATCTCCTCCCCACATCAGATAACCCCCTCTTAGAGCCCTTTCACACTGGGGCGGTTTGCAGGCGCTATTGCGCTAATAATAGCGCCTGCAAACCCGAAAGTGGCGCTGCCTTAATTCCAGTGTGAAAGCCCCGAGGGCTTTCACACTGGAGCGATGCGCTGGCAGGACGGTAAAAAAAGTCCTGCCAGCAGCATCTTCGGAGCGGTGTGTATACCGCTCCTTTACCGCTCCTGCCCATTGAAATCAATGGGACGGCGCGGCTATACCGCCGGCAAAGCGCCTCTGCAGAGGCGCTTTGCGGTGGTTTTTAACCATTTCTTGGCCGCTAGCGGGGGGTAAAACCGCCCCGCTAGCGGCCGCATACCGACGGTAAAGCGCCGCTTACGATAGCGGCGATTTACCGCCAACGCCCGCCCCAGTGTGAAAGGGCTCTTAGAAGCGCTTCCCCGAGGGCTTTACCTTGCAGGCGCGCTCCCAAGTCCAGCATTCGGCATTCTTAGCCGCCAAATGTATGACTCGGCACTGGCGCCCGCGTCATTGGATTTGATTGACAGCAGCGGGAGCCAATGGCTGCGCTGCTATCAATCTATCCAATCAAGAGCTGAGAACCCCGGGCAGAGAGACAGCGCATCCCCGACGGGTCAAGTTCCAGGGCTCAGGTAAGTAAAATGGGGGGGCCGGTCACTGACAGGTGTTTTTTCACCTTAATGCATAGGATGCATTAAGGTGAAAAAACACAAACCTTTACAACCCCTTTAACTGCCAATGCGCACCAGACATTGCCTAATTGATACATTGTTGCATTTCCTTTATGCATTAATACTTATATATATATTTTTATACCTCTTTATCTTGATACATATGTGCACAAAGCATCATCAAGCAGATGCTCAGTACCTAAACTGCCAATGGGCACCAAAGGTTGCCTAATTGATACATTGTTGCATTTCCTCAATGCATTAATATCTATGTAACTTGTACATGTATGTATATATATATATATATATATACATACATGCACACACACACACACATATATATACACACAACATACACAAAGCATTATCAAGCACTTGCTGAGTACCTAAACCGCCAATGCGCACCAGAGATCGCCTAATTGATACATTGTAGCATTTCCTTTATGCATTAATACATATATATATATATATATATATATATATATATATATATATATATATATATATCCTCTCTATCTTGATACATATGTGCACAAAGCATCGTCGAGTAGATGCTCAGTACCTAAACTGCCAATGGGCACCAGAGGTTGCCTAATTGATAGATATTAATGAATTAAGGAAATGCAACAATGTATCAATTAGGCAACCTCTGGTGCGCATTGGCGGTTTAGATATACATGTACAAGATAGATAGATATTAATGCATTAAGGAATGCAACAATGTATCTATCTTGTACATGTATATCTAAACCGCCAATGCGCACCAGAGGTTGCCTAATTGATACATTGTTGCATTTCCTTAATGCATTGATATCTATGTAGCTTGTACATGTATGTATATATATATATATATATATATATATATATATATATATATATATATATATACACACACACACACACACACACACATACATATATATATATATATATATATATATATATATACATACACACAACGTACACAAAGCATTATCAAGCACTTGCTCAGTACCTAATGCATTAATATCTATCTATCTTGTATATGTATATCTAAACCGCCAATGTGCACCAGAGATTGCCTAATTGATACATTGTAGCATTTCCTTTATGCATTAATTCTTATATATATATATCTTTATATCTCTCTATCTTGATACATATGTGCACAAAGCATCGTCGAGCAGATGCTCAGTACTTAAACTGCCAATGGGCACCAGAGGTCGCCTAATTGATATATATTAATGAATTAAGGAATGCAACAATGTATCTATCTTGTACATGTATATCTAAACCGCCAATGCGCACCAGAGGTCGCCTAATTGATACATTGTAGCATTTCCTTGATGCATTCACATCTATGTATATACATAAAGCACGATCCGGCACCCATCAGACCGTATCACAGGAAGTAATAGAAAGATGGTGCTGTCTCCGTGTCGGGGGAAGGGAGCTCCTTTGTGCTCCAATAATCTGTACATAAGCTGTCATTACAAACGTCAGCTCGGAGAGGGAGCACTTTTGATTTTTGAGTTATCATAAGGCCAGCGACGTACATCGGCGTAAGTCTACAGGAGAACACGCTGCGAAAAAAAAACCCAAAAAAAAACGAGCGTAATGAGCCGAGCCCGCATGATGGAACACTTTGAATGAAGCTCGGTGGCCGGTGTGTGCGTCTGATCAGACGTAAGCAGGTCTATCATATGACTGCAGAAGCCGCGCCGTCATTGCACACCAACGCGCAACACTTATGCGGAAATGGGGACCGACGCCAAATTGTACACGACGGTCGCCATCGTAAAGCTGTCAAGCGTTTCCAAACCACAAACCCCCCCCTCCCCCGCTTTCTCACGATATCATAGAAACGCAAATCCCCCTTGGCATTAATGAGCGCGGTTATGTAGTACGGAACGCAAGAGTCTACTACACCACAGAGCCGGGGGATGCAACCAATGACGTTCATGCAACATCAGCATTTTTTTTTTTTTTTCACGTACCTGCGCTCTTCTCTTTCGCAGACGTTGTTGTACTTCTCATTATTTTTCAGGGTGGTTTACGATTTTTTTTTTATAGAATTGTCGCTTTTTTTTTTTTTCTTTTTTCTCGCAGCAAATAAAAAAAAAGAGTTATTTAGTCTATTTTCTTTCCTTTTTTTTTTCTTGAAAGGAGGGTAATCGCTGTTAGGAAATAAATAAAAAAATAAAAGATAGGACGAACCACGGGAGAGACGGGGAAGGGTCTCAGAAGCAATCCACAAAACACTTGAAGGTGAGTCTGAAGAACCGCATTGATGAAGTTTCAGAATGCGGGAAGGAAGCGTCAGCGAGCGGCCAGCGGCAGAGGCGAGCCGGTTCAGCGACGGAAGATGGGGCTTTGTGTAGGAGCGATCTCCATCACACTCGGTGACTCACAAGCACTGAGCTCTCTGTCTCCAAATAAAGAATGGAAATAGAGGAGGAAAAAAAAAAAAAAAAGAAGCGAGTTCGCTCTGCCTCCCTCCCATCCCCTCTCCTGATTGGTCAGCGGCCCCTGCTGGTGAATTAGCATCAACAGAGGCAGATGCACCTGCCTAGCGTTCCTCTGCAAGCTGCAGGCTGCACTGTCCATCCATTCACCCTTTGCAGGCTGAATTTGCAGCAGGCTTTAGCCTAGGAGCACACTGACTATTTTTACTAGAGCAGTCGGTCTATGAAAAATCGCTAGCGATGCAGCAGTAAGAGTAGCGAGGTACACAAGTAGCATGTAGTAGCGTTTAAACCCCTGGTACCCAATCCTGCGGCCCCGCACTTTTAGTGTGGCTCTTGGGGCTCCTTCAAATACAATTCCGTGTTTCCCTATTGCCCTGGTATAGTAGTGAATTCTAACAGTCTCATGTAATGTGTCAATGACTGTCTTCTGAAGCATGTCCCCGGTCTACAACAACTCCTTTAGCATTTTCACAGTCTCTGACAGTCCCCTACCACATGTCCGCAGTCTCTGACCATCTCCGGTATTGTATGCACAGTCTTTGACCCTCACTTGTATCATGTCTGCAGTCTCTGACCATCTCCTGTATCATATCTGCAGTCTCTGACCATCTCTTGTATCATGTCTGCAGTTTCTGACCATCTCTTGTATCATGCCTGCCGTCTTTGACCATCTCTTGTATCATGTCTGCAGTCTCTGACCATCTCTTGTATCATGTCTGCAGTTTCTGACCATCTCTTGTATCATGTCTACAGTCTCTGACCATCTCTTGTACCATGCCTGCCGTCTTTGACCATCTCTTGTATCATGTCTACAGTCTCTGACCATCTCTTGTATCATATCTGTAGTCTTTGACCATCTCTTGTATCATGTCTGCAGTTTCTGACCATCTCTTGTATCATGTCTACAGTCTCTGACCATCTCTTGTACCATGCCTGCCATCTTTGACCATCTCTTGTATCATGCCTGCCGTCTTTGACCATCTCTTGTATCATGTCTACAGTCTCTGACCATCTCTTGTAGTATCATATCTGCAGTCTTTGACCATCTCTTGTATCATGTCTACAGTCTTTGACCATCTCTTGTATCATGTCTACAGTCTTTGACCATCTCTTGTATCATGTCTACAGTCTCTGACCATCTCTTGTATTATGCAAAAAAGAAGGTTGGGACTTTGAATGAGGCAAGTGATGACCAAGTATAAAAGTATAAAGTATTTATTAACACAAACAATGATAAAACATTGCATGAATATATACATGTATAAAAAGTAATTTCATATGTGTAAGGACAATGTAAATGGTAGTTGGCTGGGAATAAAAGTACATACACATAGCAACCAGCTAACTGAAAGGACATACTGTAGTGTATCAAAAATGGTAAGTAAAATAAAATAGTTGATCTTTAGGGGGGTCACTATGAATAAACATAGTGAGAGATCGGTAAAGATTTCTCCTGTATGCATTCATCACCGAAGCATAGTAAACTCGGTTTACTATGCTTCAGTTTGTGAATGAACATGAAGCCTCAGAGCGCTTTCTATTCGTTCATCTGTGCAGCTGAGGCTGCAGAGAACGAGACAAATGAATCTCTGTCCTCAGTCCCTTTCTCTGTCTCGCTCGAGACATCAGGGGGTCTATTTGGACCCCTGCTATTTTACCAAAGCCCCCCAAAAGGGCAGTTAAAAATGAAAAAATAAATAATAAAATTCTAAAAAAAAAAAAAAGGAAGAAAAATTTGAATGTAAAAAAAAAAAAAAAAATTAATTAAAGGCTTGTTCACATGTGCTTTGCTCTCCAAAGAGCAGTCAGCATTTGAATTGCTCTTCAGACACGCGGTGTGGAGGCATATTTGGAGGTGGTGGGGAGGGGGGGTGCTGTATGGGGCCTGTGATTTCTAAGAGCAGCCCCGAGTTCCACCTGTTGCTGGAAGGAGATTCCGATACGGAAGGCAGAAGGACCAAACCTCTGGGTTTTGAATATTTATCAGCCAACCCCTGAGGAGCTACATGCAGAGGTATGGTTTGGGAAGATGATTTTAGCAGCACCTTTCCAAGGCTCTTCCCCCGGGGGCTTCTTCCTGGAAGGAGACTCATGTATATGCTGGGCCTGGCCATGTGCTGAGGGCTCAGAAACAAAACTGGAACTGGAGGGGGACTGGGCTGAAAAGGAGGATCTTATGACTAAAGAGTGTTACAAAGGAGCTGGGTAGAAGCTGCCATCTGGACATTGTAAGAAGCATTCATCGCCCAAAGGCTCGGGTACGTTGGTCTGCTTACAGAGGGACAGAAGCCAGATGTGATGGCTCCCAAAGGGATGCTCTCTGTCCATCTGTCCACCAGCATCAATTTTTGTTCATAGGACCTGCTGCTGTAACAGTATATTTCTTCTTTAATTTGTGTGCTTTTTGGGAGTCCTGCACCCTAGATCCTCTCAGAACTAAAAGAAAGTTTGGAAATAAAAGGTAAAACTGACTGATGGCCAACTTTCACCCCACTTTACACCAAGGACCAAACCCTGAGATCCAAAATGCTAGGGTCATGTACCAGGGGCTGACTGGCAACTTTTGGCCCAGGAGGCTAGTAGAACTCAGAGGCCCATGGTGCAGAGACTCGCCCCCTTCCTGCTCTCCCTCTTCCCTGCCTCCTCCCGACCCCTATCCCAGGCTGAAGCTCCGCTCCAGGTACCCTCTGCTCACCGGGTGGGTCGGGCTGGATAGCGTCTGCTGAGCCGGCTCCGAGTTCCTAAACCAGGGGGTGGTTAGGGCTGGCCGGGGAAGGAGAACCTCTGGTGGGGCATGGAGCTGGCCTCTGCTCGGACAGGGCGTACACCATCTATGCCGGGGTGGGCAACCTGCACTCTGTCCTTGTCCTCTTCCCACACTCGTTAGGACACCAGAGTGGACTTTTTACTCCTCCTCACCAGGAAGCCTTTAGGCATGTCTGCAGTGGAAGCGGTGCAGCCTTTTTTAATGGGGCAGCAGAGTGGCCCGGGGGGCAATTTCCCAGTCCACCCTTGTCATGTACCACGTGGAGATTGAGCTGAAGAGGGGGCTTCTCTTCCACCTCTTGTCCAACACCCATGGTAGTGGTAACAGGAGATGTTAGGACACAGCGGCACGCCGACTGATGTTGCAGGCACTGCCAACTGTTGGGTGTGAGGGAAAGACAACTGTGTGGACCACTAAGTAAGGAACAGAGGCAGAAACTCAGTAGCACCCTATCAGCAGACAGGAACAAAGCCAGGACGCAAGCTGAAGGCCATCAACAGCCGGACAGTGAGGCACAGGAACATAAGTTGGAGGCAGTGTCAGGATACAGGCCAGGTACCCAATAAGAAGGGAGGCAAGGAGCCCAATCAGAAGGCAGAATGCAGAGTCCGGGACACAGGTTGTGGTCACAACGGGTAGACAAGAATCCAGGAGCAGGAGGTCACAGATAAATCAGCAATTAGCTAAAGATCACTCAGCAATCTGTCCATATCACACTCCAGCCTAAATAGGCTGTTTGGTGCCAATACCAGTGCTGAGTGTGAATGTGCGTCTTCGTGCGCCAGTGCGCCACAATGCGTCCACGCATATGCTCTAATATGCATTTGGCAGTGGCCTTATGGTCAAAACACGCACATGTGGATGCACTGGTCTTCTGCTATAACACACTGGACCTTCCTTACAGATGGAACCTCTAAGCCACCTGAGGGTCACCAACCACTTCTCAGGGGTAAGGGGGTACTGGACACAATATGGTACAAGTGTTCCACCAACCAAGGGATCTTCAGAATCCAGCCAGTTCATTAAAGTCCAACTCAGGAAAAAGTGAAAATCCTCCTTAGCAGTGGGGTTGCTCCTACACCTCAAAGGTTAAATGCTCGTTTATGTCTAGGAGGATGGCAGATGTGGTCTCCCTATGCTCCAGCAGTAGACTGTTCCTCGGCATCCTTACATTCAGTGCAGGGCTATTAGCCCTGCATTGGTCCTAATGATGTCAGTGGCATCCAGAGCGAGTGCAAAGGTAAAAGAGGCTACAGGGACTGACTTTGCAACTTTCAGAGCAGCAAGCTGCTATCCACAACCCACGACAATAGTCTTGTGAATAAAAAACGCTGATATTTTGTTTTGTTTTTTTGCAACTACAAACAAGGTTTTCTAAAGCAGACGATCGATCTCTATTGATTTTAGCTGCGCAATCGAAAGTGGTCCGTCTAGCCTGAGCGCCACATTACCAGACTGTCTCCTGCCAGGGGGGCTCCGTACCTGAGAACGTTTCCTTAATGATGCTGCATGTATGGCGGGATTCCAGTGTTTCCCATCTGATACAATGCGTAAAGACTCTGGGAGTCACGCTAAGGCCCGATTCACACCTGTGCAGGTTGCAGTTTGCATATTGCGGGTGCGTTTTGCGTTTTTCAATGCACATTTTTGATCTGTTGAAGTCTATGAAACCAAAAACCAGAAAAAAAAAAATCTCAAATAATAACTATTAAATTATAGGTATTGGAATTTCCTTTCAAATTTGGCTGTTAGTTACATAGTTACATGGTAGGTGAGGTTAAAAAAAGACACAAGTCCATCAAGTCCAACCTATGTGTGATTATATGTCAGTATTACATTGTATATCCCTGTATGTTGCGGTCATTCAGGTGCTTATCTAATAGTTTCTTGAAACTATCGATGCTCCCCGCTGAGACCACCGCCTGTGGAAGGGAATTCCACATCCTTGCTGCTCTTACAGTAAAGAACCCTCTACGTAATTTAAGATTAAACCTCTTTTCTTCTAGTTTTAATGAGTGGCCACATGTCTTGTTAAACTCCCTTCCACGCAAAAGTTTTATTCCTATTGTGGGGTCACCAGTACGGTATTTGTACATTGAAATCATATCCTCTCTCAAGCGTCTCTTCTCCAGAGAGAATAAGTTCAGTGCTCGCAACCTTTCCTCATTACTAATATTCTCCATTCTTTATTAGCTTAGTTGCCCTTCTTTGTACTCGCTCCATTTCCAGTACATCCTTCCTGAGGACTGGTGCCCAGAACTGGACAGCATACTCCAGGTGCGGCCGGACCAGAGTCTTGTAGAGTGGGAGAATTATCGTTTTATCTCTGGAGTTGATCCCCTTTTTAATGCCAATATTCTGTTTGCTTTGTTAGCAGCAGCTTGGCATTGCATGTCATTGCTGAGCCTATCATCCACTAGGACCCCCGGGTCCTTCTCCATCCTAGATTCCCCCAGAGGTTCTCCCCCCAGTCTATAGATTGCATTCATATTTTTGCCACCCAAATGCATTATTAGTGAACATAACGAATACGAATTTATCCAAAGTTACGAATTATCTAAAATAACGAATGCCGTATCTAAACGAATGGAATGTAACAAACTAATAATAATAAATAACAATAATGATAATAATAACAACTTTTTATTATTATTATTTATTATTAATTCATTCCGTTCCATTTTTTTAGATGCAGCATTCGTTATTTCGGATAATTCGTAACTTCAGATAAATTCGTATTCGTTATGTTCACTAACAGCCAAATCTGAAAGAAAATTCCAACACCTATAATTTAATAGTCAGTTATTATTAGTAAGTTATTATTTAGAATTTTCTGATTTTCATTCTTTCCAATTTTCAGATTTTTTTTCTTTTTTTTTTGAATTTACGAATTGTGATCATAATGAATGACCCGAAAAATGGGGGGAAAAAACAAAACAAAAAACAAATGAAACTAAAAAGAAAACGAAGACTTTTTCGGCAGTGCACATGTCTAGCCGTCAGTAGCAGAGAACAGATGCAGAGGAGCAAATGCTACGAATGTACAGCATGGTGCAGGAAGCGTTGTGTTGCCGGGAAACTGGTGGTTGTACATGATTATTTATTGCCTTCTAATTAGAGTTTGACCTTTATCCAGTCATAGTGACTGCCTTATTGAGAAAGTTTGCCTATACTGATAATATTATTGTTAATAATACTAATAATGATGATAATACATTTAATAAATGTATACATAATATAGATTTAAGTAATTGACATTTTACATACAGTTTAGAAATAAGTTCTTCTTTACTTACTTCAGTACCAGGCACTTACACCCCTTTCCCCTGTCCAGGCCAATTTTCAGCTTTCAGCGCTGTCGCTGTTTAAATGACAATTGCGCGGTCATGCTACACTGTACCCAAACAGAATTTTTTATCATTTTGTTCCCGCAAATAGAGCTTTCTTTTGGTGGTATTTGATCACCTCTGCTTTTTTTATTCTTTGCTAAACGAATAAAAAAAAAGACCTAAAATTTTGAAAAAAAAAAAAAGTTTTTCTTTTGTTTCTTCTATTTTGTAAATAAGTAAGTTTTCTCTTTCATTGATGGGCACTGATAAGGTGGCACCGATGAGGTGGCACTGATGGGCACTGACGATGGGCACTGATAGACGGCACTGATATGCAGCATTGATGGGCATTGATAGGCAGCACTGGTGGGCACTGGTGGGCATTGATAGGCGACACTGATGGGCACTTATGGGTGGCACTGATAGGCGGCACTGCTGGGCACTGATAGGCAGCAGTGCTGGGCACTGATAGGCGGCACTGCTGGGCACTGATATGCGACACTGATAGATGGCATTGTTAGGCATCACTGATGGTACTGGCAGGCATTGGGCATGGGCACTGATTGGCAGCTGCCTGGGCACCGATTGGCATTTCCCTGGTGGTCTAGGGTGGCATACCTGGTGGTCCAGTGTGGTGGCCATCCCTGGTGGGCCCGGTGGTCCTGGGTGGGCATCCGAGGGGGGGCTGTGCTGATAAACAATCAGCACAGACCCCCCCATGTCAGGAGAGCAGCCGATTGGTTCCCCTCTACTTGCGTCTGTCAGACGCGAGTGAGGAAAAGCCAATCAACGGCTTTTCCTGGTTAGATCGTGATCAGCCGTGATTGGACACGGCTGATCACGTGGTAAAGAGCATCCGTCAGAGGCTCTTTACCGAGATCAGGTTATCGATGTGTCAGACTGACACACCACACCACCGAAAGCCGCGATGCGCACCCCGACGACCGCAGGAGATCGGTCGTTCTGGAGGGCTGTCATATGATGTCCACCCAGAACAAGAGCCGCGCTGCCCAGCCGTCATGCCCAGTGGGCAGGAAGGGGTTAACTGGTTCCCGACCAGCGCACGGCGATGTACGTCGGCAGAATGGCACGGCTGGGCAAATGGGCGTACCCGTACCTCCCTTTGTATTTGCTGCCACGCCATTGCGTGCGTCCCGACGGCGGCGTGCGCGCCCGCAGGCCGGGAGCTCCGTGAGTCGGGTCACGGGTCCCGCAGACTCGATCGCCGCAGGGATACCCGCGATCGCCTCACGGAGAGGACGAACGGGGAGATGCTAATGTAAACAAGCATCTCCCTGTTCTGCCTAGTAACAGTGTCACTGATCTCTGCTCCCTGTGATTAGGAGCAGAGATCAGTGACATGTCACATGTAGCCACGCCCCCCCACAGTTAGTAACACATCCCTAGGACACACTTAACCCCTCCCCGCCCCCTAGTGGTTAACCCCTTCACTGTCAGTGTCATTTACACAGGAATCAGTGCATTTGTATAGCACTGATTGCTGTATAAATGCCAATGGTCCCAAAAATGTGTCAAAAATGTCCGATGTGTCCGCCATAATGTCACGGTCACGATAAAAGTCGTTGATCGCCGCCATTACTAGTAAAAAAAAAATTAATCATAAAAATGCCATAAAACTATCCCCTATTTTGTAAACGCTATAACTTTTGCGCAAAGCAATCAATAAACGCTTATTGCAATTTTTTTTTTTACCAAAAATATGAAAAAAAAAAAAATTATAGCAAAAAGTAAAAAATAATTAAATATTTTTTTGTTTATAGCGCAAAAAAAAATTAAACGGCTGAGGTGATCAAATACCACCAAAAGAAAGCTCTATTTGTGGGAAAAAAAGGAGGTCAATTTTGTTTGGGAGCCACATCGCACGACCGCGCAATTGTCAGTTAAAGCAACGCAGTGCCCGAAACGCAAAAAACGCACTGGTCAGGAAGGGGGTAAATTCTTCCGGGGCTGAAGTGGTTAAAGGGGAACTTCAGCCCTCCTTTAGTTTTTGCACCGCCCCACCTGTGTCTCCACCATCTTTACTTTTCTGCTACATGCGCAGATATGCCAAAGGACTCTGTCTGGCCTTTGGGTCCAGGCAGAGCCCTGCAGCATGTTTCTGCGCATGTGGAAGATGGAGCAGGTATGGAAGTCCCAAACCCCGTATGTGCTGCAGGATTCTGATAGGACCAAAGCCCTGCGGCACATCTGCAGAAACACAGAATCTGGGGGGGGGATTGGGGTGGGGGGTCGAATGTCTACATACCTAGGTGAGAAGGACGGGAATGCTGCAGCACACAAACTCATAGCTCCCAACTGTCCCTGATCTCGAGGGATGGCCTCTGATTCAGAACAAAGTCCCTCTTTTTGGTCTGATCTGTATAGTTGTGTATAAAATGCAATATTTATCTGTCAAAAAATGTTTCCCAGCGTTGAACCTTTCATCCACTTTCTAAATCGCTGCATTTGTAAATTTCAAGAGCCAATATAAAAGGAATAAAAGTAATAAAAAAAAAAAACAAAAGCACTGGTGGGTTTTTTTTCCTTATAATTCTCCTTTAAGGGGGGCATGGGGGTTTGGGGAGTGTCCTATACAGTCTTTTGCCAATAGGTGTTCCTCGTCCCCATCTCAAAATGTTGGGAGGTATTCAAACTCCATATTGTATTCACTATTCACACATGTACACTGTGTGTATATATATATATATATATATATATATATATATACATACAGTATATACACAATATTACCAAAAGTATTGGGACGCCTGCCTTTACACGCACATGAACTTTAATGGCATCCCAGTCTTAGTCCGTAGGGTTCAATACTGAGTTGGCCCACCCTTTGCAGCTAATACAGCTTCAACTCTTCTGGGAAGGCCGTCCACAAGGTTTAGGAGTGTGTCTATGGGAATGTTTGACCATTCTTCCAGAAGAGCATTTGTGAGGTCAGGCACTGATGTTGGATGAGAAGGCCTGGCTCGCAGTCTCCACTCTAATTCATCCCAGAGGTGTTCTATCGGGTTGAGGTCAGGACTCTGTGCAGGGCAGTCGAGTTCCTCCACCACAAACTCGCTCGTCCATGTCTTTCCTCCTCATTTTGGTCTGATCTACAGTGGATATAAAAAGTCTACACACCCCTGTTAAAATGTCAGGTTTCTGTGATGTAAAAAAATGGAGACAAAGATAAATCATTTCAGAACTTTTCACACCTTTAATGTGACCTATAAACTGTACAACTCAGTTAAATCTTTTAGGGAGGGAAGTAAAAATAAAAAACATAAAAAAATGTGGTTGCATAAGTGTGCACGTCCTCTTATAGCTGGGGATGTAGCTGTGTTCATTATTAAGCAATCACATTCAAATCACATTCAAACTCGTGTTAAATAGGAGTCAGTACACACCTGCCATCAACTGCCTCTGATTAACCCCAAATAAGGTTCAGCTGTTCTAGTAGGTCTTTCCTGACATTTTCTTTTAGTGGTGATATTGAATGCAGATGCTTATAGATCGGAAGAAGAGAGACAGCTCTCCAACGAGGAGATCTATGGAAGATTAAAAAGTTATCCCACTAAGAAGTTCAAAATGATTTTAACCTCTGTGGTAAACGAGGGGATATGTTTAGGTATTTTTGATTAAAAAAAAATGCAGCTAATTTAATCCCTGACTTTCCAGTTGCACCAATCTTTCATTATTTACCGAAAACCCACAAGGGTTTCAGGTAATGGGAGGCCTGGGAGGCCTATTATCTCTGGTATTAATTCTCTTAATAAAAGATTGGGTCAATGGCTTGAATTGTGTGCTACAACCTCTGGTGGTAAATCTCCCCAGTTATCTAAAAGATACCAATCATTTGTTAAACATCGCAGGTGACACCAGACGGGACGATCGGTCGCCCCGGGTCACCTGCGATGTTTCTAGCCTCTATTCTAGTATCCCACATCCCCAAGCTTTAGAAGCTGTTCGTTTTTTTTTTTTTCCCACACGTGACATTTCCTGCAGCCTAGAAAGAAAAATGTTTATTCTGGACGTTTTGGAATACCCTTTAAAACATCATTTCTTTTCTTTCGATGGCGAATGGTTCCTTCAAAAAGTGTGGAGCAGGTGATGGGTGCTGAATTTTTCGGCATCATCGGCCAATTTATATATGGGATGGTGGGAGCATCTCCATATATATGGTTCTTCTAATCCATACAGACTTTTGATAAAAAGATTTTTTTCGCTACGATTTAATTTTCATTACGGACATTTTTGCTTCTTTGGATGAATTTTTGAAGTATCTCGATCACAACAAGATGAACCTAAACTTCACAGGGCTCTGTGATGAATACGAAATGAACTTCCTTGATGTTCATTTGTGTGGTTGAGGTACTTCAATACATACTGGACTCTACAGGAAACCTCCTTTGGGAATTACTTTGCCGGCGGCCAGATCTGGCCATCCTCGACACACCATCAGAGGGATTCCTGCAGGCCAGTTTCTCAGGATTCGCAGAATCTGTAATGATCCTGTGACATATGAAACGGAAGCGCACGCCCTGTATACTCGTTTCTTGGAGAGGGGGTACCCTAGATACATTCTTGATAGAGCAGTTTCGATTGCTAATTCTAAAAATAGGAATGACCCCCTAAAACACAACCATATTGGTTAAAAACTAGAAGACAGCGGTGCGCTTCGACAGAGGGAGACCCACCATCAGTACTTCGTTCAGTCAGGAATCTAATGACATTAAGACAATTGTTCACAGATATTTACCGATCCTATTCGAGGATCGGATTTGTGCCAGTTTACTGAAAGACGGTGTCAGTTTTGTTTCCAGATGTGCTCCCACTTTGGGAAATGATCTCTCACCAAGTGCCTTTGAATTAAATAAAATCAAGTCACACACTCGGTTGCATTGCAAGGGCAATTCTGGTTGTGGTGTGACTGTGTGTTCCCACTGTGCACATATTACTAATGGGAATGTTGTACGTTCATACTCTAATGGTAAACAACATAAATTAACAAGGGCAGCACAGTGGTGTAGTGGTTAGCACTTTCACCTAGCAGCAATAGGGTCGCTGGTTCAAATCCCAAATACCATCTGCCTGTAGTTTGCATGTTCTCCCTGTGCCTGCGTGGGTTTCCTCCCACACTCCAAAGACATGCTGGTAGGTTAATTAGACCCTGTCTAAAAATTGGCCAAAATATGTGTATGTGTTTGTAAGCGTGTCGGGACCCTATGGGGTAAAGGACAGTGCTATACCGCAGATGGACACCGGCAGCAAAAGCGCCCTGAGGCTTTTGCTACCTATGCGATTCAGTTTGCATAGGTAGCGCTATACAAGTCACTCATTCATTTAACATCTTTTTATAACTGCAACACCCGTTATGTAATATATATCATTACATGAACCATCTGTAATGTACAGTACATTGGTCGCACCACAAGACGCCTCAGAGAGGTTTTAGGAACATATTATATATATATATATATATATATATAATCATAGAATTTTCCACCAATGTAGCCAAACATTTTACTCAATTTCATGAAGGCAATACTTCAGTGTGCAAATCATAGAGAAGGTTCATACACCCAAGCGGGGTGGCGATGTCTTTAGACTTCTCTGTAAAAGGGAATTCTTTTGGATTTTTTTTATTTTAAGACTCGCATTCCGTTTGGGATGAACTTTGAGTGGGACATTACTCATTACTATGATTAGTTCCTCTCCATCAGGGCCGTTTTTTTAAGGTAGGGCAAAAGGGGCAGCTGCCCTGGGCCCTGTCATTGTTGTGGGGCACAAAGCAGCTGCCTCATACTTGCCAACTATCCCGGTTTAAATTCCCTCGTCCCTTGAGGTTTTAGTCCCGTGCTGTGTCCCGATATCTCAGTGTGAAGTGCTGCTACTAATGCTGGCCAGCTCTGCCCTATTGTTGCGTACAGATAACTCACCTGCAGACCCTGTGTTTACATGTAAATTATCGGCATTCATATGTAAATAGCCGTGGCATTCATATGTAAATAGCAGCGGCATTCATATGTAAATAGCGGCGGCCAGCGGCATTGATATGTATATCATGCCCTCCTGAGGTCATATCCACAGTAATCTCTAGCAACCAATCAACAAGCAGAAATCATGTGCTGTAACCTCTAGCAACAAATCAGTGAGCAGTAATGTGTGCTGTAACCTCTAGCAACCAGTCAGTGAGCGGTAATGATACACTGTAACCTCTGGCAACCAATTGCAATAATAGCTGCCCGATCTGATTCAGTAAACTGATTTTGAGTCTAACTGCTATTTATTGTATGTCTCAGAGCAGGTGGAGAGTGAAACTGCATGGGGGGGAGGGGGGGGCAGGAAAAGTTTTGCCCAGGGTCCAATCAATATTAAAGACGGCCCTGCTCTCCATCATACAAAAAATTGGGCTAGCTTTTTTGTTTTGTTTTGTTTTTTTTTCAATTCATGAAGCGTTTGAAAAATTACTGCACAAATAGCAGGTGACATAAAAATTTGCAACAATGCGCCATTTTATTCCCTAGGGTCTCTGCTAAAAAATATATAAATATAATGTTTTCCTTTAAGGGGGCGTGGAAGGGGGTGTGTCCTATGCCTACATACTTTTGCTAATAGGTACCCCTCCTTCCCATCTCAAAATTTGGGAGATATGCTGAAAATTTCGACTCCACCCTAGAGAGGTAAGATGACTTATGATTCTCGGTTTACCTTCTAACTTTTTAGCTGCCCTTGATCCTGTGAAGCAGGAGTCCACAAACTTTCTAAACAAAGGGCACGTTTGGTTTAGGTCCTTCAGACCTTGGAGGGGCCGGTATAGTTAGAAAATATCCCGGTGAAAGATACCAATCTTTGGTATCAGGGGTAGAATAGTGGCTCATCGTTGGTGTCATTGGCGGGTATTATGCCCCATTGTTGGTATCAGCAGGTGGAATATCCCAAGGGCTGGATAAAGGCAAGCAAAGGGTTTCATCTGGGCCACAGGTTGGAGACCACTGCTGTAAAGGATGGTGGAGCCATCAGGTAAAGCAAAAAGCAATGGGCAAAATGTGACAACTCATAGCAAGCCATTACAGTTTGTATTCCAATGATCGGATACAGCGAGTAGCTGCACATTTCACACGATCCTATTTCTTTGCAGTTGTTGACTGAGCCTGTATTTAATGTTCCCCTTCCCCAGAGACACATACTAATCCCTTAATGTTCCATTCAGCCACCTCACGCAAATTTTTTTCCAGCTGGAGTTTACACAGGGTTTTGGGATCTTCCTGCTCCATGGTGACAGTATTAAGTATTTACTAGATATGTGTGTGCTGCTACTTCAGGTCAGTCTGCCGCACAGTCCCCTTCACCTCCTGAGTATTCAGGTGCAAGCACCACTCATCTAGCCCTATGGAACAAATGCAATAGGATCTAAAGGGCTGCACATTTGAAAATCACATCCACTTTATTGATAATCTTTAAAACGCCAGATACAGGAATATTCGACACCACGAGGAAAGAAAACTGGGGCCCCTGCCGCATAGGGGGCCCAATGATAGTCTTGCACTACATCATACATACCAACTGTCCCGGATTTGCCAGACCAGTCAAGCTTTTTACCAAACTGTCCCAGGATGGCCATTTCCTGAGCAACACTGTAGCCAAACAGAATTTTCATCATTTTGTTCCCACAAATAGGGCTTTCTTTTTGTGGTATTTGATCACCTCTGCGTTTTTTTATTTTTTGCTAAACAAAAAAAAAAAGACCGAAAATTTTGAAAAAAAAAAGTTTTTCTTTTGTTTCTTTTATAAAATGTTGTAAATAAGTAAGTTTTCTTCTTCACTGATGGGCACTGATAAGGCGGCACCAATGAGGTGGCACTGACGATGGGCACTGATGGGCGTTGATAGGCAGCACTGATGGGCACTCATGGGTGGCACTGGTGAGCACTGATAGGCGACACTGATGGGTACTTATGGGTGGCACTGATAGATGGCACTGATAGGCATCACTGATGGCACTGGGTATGGGCACTGATTGGCAGCTGCCTGGGCACTGGTTGGCATTTCCCTGGTGGTCTAGGGTGGCATACCTGGTTGTCCTGGGTGGGCATTCGAGGATAAGCAATCAGCACAGACCCCCCCGTCAGGAGAGCAGCTGATCGGCTCTCCTCTACTCGCATCTGTCAACGGCTCTTCCTGTTTACATTGTGATCAGCCGTGATTGGACACGGCTGATTACATGGTAAAGAGCCTCTGTCAGAGGCTCTTTACCGAGATTGGTGTAGCAGATTGACACACTGCACCACTGATTGCCGCAATGCAAGCCCCCACGGGTGCCCGGCAGGTGTTATCCTGCTAGACGTCATATGACGCCCAGTCAGGATAACTGAACCACCGCCCGGCCGTCATGTTGCTATAGGCCGGGCGGGAAGTGGTTAATATTGAAAGCCTAAATATTTAGCGCTGAGCAGTGCGGGGTGTACCAACATGGCCTCCACCACCTTCCTACTGCTGGCATCCCAGCTTTTTTCAAAATGTAACATCCAAACAGCATCACAGATATCAACATACTGTATTTACTTATTTATATACGCTCACTTTATTGCTACAATTACTCTGAAATTCAAGACGTAGCTGGGTGTAGTAAGATGTCCGATGCCGCCTTCTGACTACAGGTGTTCTTTCAGATTAGCAAACCTGCTAGCGATGGAATGCATGCGCAGGTGACGGATGTCTAAAGTATTTAAAAACACCGATCTTGATGTTTTGAATGCTTTTTAGGGCAATGGAGAGATTTGGGGTCTTGTAGACCCCAGATACCTCAATAAAGAGTACCTGTCACATACCTATTGCTGTCACAAAGTCACATTCTTTGTGACAGCAATGAAGGTGATAAATAAAAAAGAAATGAAAGCAACAGTGCAAAAATAAAATAAATTATTAAAAAAAAAAACGTAAAAAGTGTCCCACCCCCTGCTAGTACACAAAGGTGAACGCGTGAGTTGGGCCCGCACGCACACAAACAGCGATCCTCCCACTTATGTGAGGTGTTGTCGCGAATATCAGATCGTGGGCAGTAATTCCAGCACTCGACCTCCTCTGTAAATTTTAAGTGGTAACCTGTAAAGACTTTTAAAGCGTCGCCCATGAATAGTAAAATTTACGTCGTTTGCCACCGTTGCACGGGCGTGCGCAATGTCAAGGCGTAACAGGTTCGGTATCTATTTGCTCTGCGTAATATCATCTTTTACATTTTCCACAAAAAAATCGGGTTAGGTATTGTTTTTTTTTTTGCATTAAAATTCAAAAAAGTGTATTTTTTTCCCCAAAAGTTGAGTTTGAAAAACTTCTGCACAAATACCATGTGACACAAAAAATTGCAAAACCCACCAATTTATTCTCTAGGGATTCTAAGTCATTTTCTAGTAAAAAAAAAAATAAAAAACCTGATTGTTACACGTAAACAAAAAGTGCCAGAAAAAGCCTGGTCTTCAAGTGGTTATTTATTACTTTGTGCACAGCGGTTTGACTGAAGAAGGAGTGCAAATAAAAGGTAAGTGGAAACTGCTCGAGGAGGGTGGATTAAAGTGAACCTGTTCATTTGTATAAAGCACCGGTTTGCTTTAAAAACGCCAAAGGCAGTGGCATCGCTAGGGGGTGGCTTTTGGGGCTATAGCCCCGAATCTGGGGCCCATAGCCCTGAGTCTCTACAGGGGTCCCCAAGGGGAGGGGAGGCTCTCTGGGGACCCTGATTTTAAGGGGGAGGCTCTCTGGGGACCCTTATTTATGGGGGAGGCTCTCTGGGGACCCTAAAGTAAGGGGGGCTCTCTCGGGAACCCTGATGCAAGAGGGAGGCTCTCTGGGGACCCTGATGCAAGAGGGAGGCTCTCTGGGGACCCTGATGTAAGGGGAGGGCTCTCTGGGGACCCTGATGTAAGTGGGGGGGCTCTCTGGGGACCCTGATGAAAGTGGGGGAGCTCTGGGATATACACACACACACGTATATTACTGTATATACATGTGTATGCCCGCCCAAGCGTATGACTTTCTTTACTACGCTGCTATGGGCTCTAGCCCCAGATCTTTTGTAGACATAGCAACGCCCCTGGCCAAAGGCAAAACGGTCCACAAACATTCAAAAATGAGAAGGAAAGGGTGAATTGTGGAGTGCTGAGTAGTGAATATGAGCACTTATATTTCAGTAGCAGTCTCATGTAATCCCAGAGACTTTCCTAATATCATGCTTGTGATTGCTTTCACTGCCTCATCTGCGGAAGGCGGGGTGGAACTAAGCTAATAGGTTCTGCTTTACTCACAGCTTCTGGAGATAAATCACAAGTGCCTGCAACTGCTTCTTACTATTCACAACTCATCTTTAGGGGGCGGGTGATGACTCCAGAGTGAGCTATACCCAACTGGAACCTAAGGTGCAAAATATTATTACAGGTGGACACCATGTGAAAAGTAATGAACAGCACCACAGGCACGGAGAGGATGGTCAACTTTTATTCCTGTGGTTTTTCATCAAAATTCCAGAAGTGAAACCTGGAAAACAGAACGGTCTCAAAGGAGGCCAAGACACTCCTGCAAAAAGAAGAGAATCCAATAGATTCAAGGGCTGAGCCACAAACTGGTAGTGCGGGGCTCCACAGCAAAGTATAGGAATCACTGATGCACTGAAAGGAAAAAAAAAAAGGGGATGAGGACATTCATGTAAGCTTCCTCACGTTCCACCAAAGCCAGAAAGCCTCCCCAATGAAGGGAGGCGATGACAGATGTGCTGGATGCTATGCAGAATTTCTGGACCCAAATTAATACATCCAGAGCTTTGAGATCCAAGATGGGGTGAACTAACCCTTTGAGTTTGTAAATAGGTGAGCAGGTTCTTGTCCCAGATTCTCTGGGACAAGAACTGAGGAAATTACACCTTAGTCCAGGAGGCTTGACAGGTCTCTATCGAGATCTGTTCATCTGTGGGATAGCACAGGAGAGTTAGATGTGAGATACAGAGGAAAGGCAGGGAGTCGGACTCCAATTTGTGGTTGTGGGATACTTCTTCCGACACACAAGTATCTTTGATGCAAGCTGTCCAAATGTCTGCAAAAGTTAACAAACATCTGCCCCGTATAGAGATTGGGGGCATCAATTCATGCTGAAGAAGGCTTTTGGGCAGAAGATAGAGAGGGTTCTCCTTTAAGGTGCCTCCTCCCCCCTGAAGGAAGGCTGGGTGTCCAGGCAGAGAGGTGGTGCAGACTGCGGAGGAAGCAATAATCTATATGCTGTGCTTCTGCTACCCCCACTCTTGGGGGAGGGTAGAGTGCCTTGGTGTTCCCCATCCTAGTTCCAGGCGAGAGAGAGCTGTAGAGATGGTTTACCCTTCCACTTCCCTCATTCTGGATCAGAAAGAACATAGGCCCATCTACTGCAGGGACAAGAGCAGCCACCATCAGGGCCTGGGATGAAGAGTCCATTGCATGACTGAACTGTGTTGTTCTATTGGAGCCATGATTGATTGAGGCTTTCATTGCCTTTCATCCAGCCTCGTAGCGCCTTTATTTGGTAAGAACGCTGCTCTGAAGAGTGTAAGCATGAGTTCTACTGGCGTCCCCTGGCTGTCGAGGCCAGGAGGAGGTTCCAGTGTCTGGAACCTCTGGGAGTGAGGGGTATGAAGCACACAGTCAGGAGGGTGGATTGGGGGTCAGTCTCCGCCCCACCAGTCCCACATCAGGGAGAGTTGTCGGGTAAATCCTGTATTGGCCAGAACGTTAGCATTACATCAGGGGTTGGCTTGGCTGCTTGCTTAGGTCAAGGGCGAGCCAGCCAGCCACCCGACAGGCTTGTCTGAGGATTTGGCAAATTAAGCGCCAGATCTTTTGGGTGAACTGGGATCTGAGTTGGGGGGGGGGGTCTCGACTAGGCGTTTGAAGGAGTGGAGAACCGCAAGGGACATTTCTTAATACAATGTTTCTCAATTTCAGTCCTCAAGTACCCCAAACAGGTCATGTTTTCAGGCTGTCCATTATTTTGCAGAGGTGATTGGAACAGTTTCACTGTCTTAGTAATTACCACAGTTGTTTCATCTGAAGGAAATCCTGAAAACATGACCTGTTGGGGGTACTTGAGGACTGGAGTTGAGAAACACTGTCTTAATAGAATGAGAGGGAGAAGAATTTGCAGTTTGTTCTTTAAGCTTCTTTCACTGAAAAAGATGGGTACTTGTCATTCATAACATCCTTGAGAATATTATCAATAGCCAGTCCGAAATATTCCAGGGGTAGGCCATAAACATGTCTTTTTTTTTTTTAATTATTACACAGGCATTCTAATGCCCCGTACACAGGATCAGAAATTCCGCCAGCAAAAGTCGGATGTGAGCTTTTGGTCAGAAATTCCGACTGTGTGTATGCTCCATCGGTCTTTTGCTGGCAGAATTCCAGCCATCAAAAGATTGAGAGCAGGTTCTCCATTTTGCGGTCGGAAAAAGTTCCTACCCGAAAATGCGTTCATCTGTATGCAATTCGGACGTGCAAAAAATCACGCATGCTCGGAAACAATTAGATGCATGCTCGGAAGCATTGAGCTTCATTTTCTCAGCTCGTCGTAGTGTTGTACTTGACGGTCGAAAGTTCAGAGAACTTTTGTGTGACTGTGTGTATGCAAGGCAAGCTTGAGCGGAATTCTGTCGGAAAAACCATCCAAGTTTTTTCTGACAGAATTTCTGATCGTGTGTATGGGACATTATGACCAGCACTTTAGTGAAAGAGCTCTACACATATGTACCAACATGAGTCACGTGGGAAATGAGACGAGAGGCTTTCAGCAAACCATGACAGCTGAAGTTTAATGCTACCACCATCTGCTCTATGCCTTCAAAAATTAAGGGATGAACAGCAGCAGTGGTTAGATCTTTTTTAAGTAATTTTGACCAGACATGGTTTGACAAAAGTAAAGTCACAATCAGGAATGGGTGACGGGCAGGATCTGACAGGAAGAAAAGAGCCCTAGAAAGGGCTTCCAACCACTTATTGAGTAGGGTACTTGAAGACGGTGCATCTTCTACTGGGATACCAAGCACCTTGTGAGTTAAAGATGGCACAGTGGATTTGCCTTTAGTAAATCAACCCCACTATCTCCTTGTTCTTGGGTTTAGAAACACTTTAGGTTCATTCACAAGATCCAAATGAGCTTGAACTGGGGATCACCAAAAGCTTGAAGGCCCAGGCAAAGCTTTGCTGGAGGACGGAGTACAGACCTACAAAATGAGACCACTTTACAGGTCCTGTATACCAGTGGTCATCAACTCCTGTCCTCAGGGCCCACTAACAGACCAGTTTGCAAGATAACTGAAATACATCACAGGTGATATAATTGCAGTATTCTAGTCTGCATCTCCCCAAGGTAATACTTAAAACCTGGCCCTGAGGACAGGGTTGATGACCACTGCTGTATACCACGCTGGAAACATCCAAGCAGGAACTCACAATATCTGCCCACTCATGCCGTTTGGCACTCCTCCAGCTTTCAGTATGAGCTGTATAACTAAACGCTAAGCTCCTTAAGATGGATTGGAGAAGAAATCCACTTGCTCCAAATATTGCTGCTGAGGTTTTTTGACTCCTTCATGCCAGAACAGGGCATATTACAATTTTTACTTGGATGTCAAATAACCTTAAGTTCAATTTTCCTGAACAAAACACAAGTCTGCCTTGGTGAACTATACACATTGCGACAAGTAATAGGTGGGAGGGTATAACTTTACTACAAGAGGAACTTAGAAGGGCTGAAACTCCCAGCACAATGAGTCTAAATATTTAATTTGAAATGCCACATTCCATGGAAGAAGCAGGACTTAAATTTGTCCACAAGTTCTGTGCAGTCTTGCCCTCGTAAGGACACACACTGCTGCTTATCACTTATACATCATGCACCGCTTGTTCCCTCATCTTTTATGCATTTGCATTAAAAGCTTAGACTTAATGTGTTTACACATTCACCTCTGCCATCTGCTGGATGATACTCAGCATTACTGTTTGGTCAAACAGCAGCTGCACACCTGGCCCCAATCAGTTAGTCCAACTAAACAGTATCACGAAGGACAGGAATAAGGTAATAAGATGTACTATAGAGCACTACAGTAATGTGTTGAAGTTAGGCTTCCAGGAGAACAATCGTTTTCATTAATACATACACGAGCTAAAATGAGTCATTTTCCAGACAGTCTTTAACTGGACTGTTGTTTTTTTGGTGCAAGAAAAACTAAAAAAGGTAAAAGTAATAAAAAAAAAACTGAAATGCAACTTTTTAGGCTTAGCATTTTCTTTAAAATTACAAGTGTGTGTGTGTGTGTGTGTGTAAGGGGGGGGGGGGGGGAATATATATATTTATATATTTTACGGAGAGTACAAAATTCTGTTTTTTGCATCATCTATTGAGGGACACAGGAATTCAGAAATAATCAGGACCAAAAGTAGTAAAAACAACGGAGTTGGCAAACAGGCAGAAGGAACTGTCTGCAACACAGGACAACCAGAGGACACCCAATCAAAAAGGGGAAGTGCCCTGAAAGACCAGGGAGCTTGCTTGCAACCAAAGTAAGACCACACTTAATCAACCAGATGTTGAAGACCAGGACAGAAGAGATCACGGCCAAGGAGAAGGAATCCATCCAAAGGGAAACTGAGTCTGCACAAGCAAGTGGCTGCAGACCAAAACAACCATAAAAACAGCTGGAACATCATAAGACTAGACAAACGAGATCTGATCAATAAAAAACACTGGGGCACCTTTCTTTTTTAGCTATGTAATGGTTTCTGTTACAAGGAATGGAGAAGGAGCATATGCTATTTTGACTACCCTGGGGTGCATATTTCACAATACCAGACCCATATAGCTACGGGATGGCTGGAGAGTCATCTGTGAAAGCTTCAATATGCTAAATGATGGATCTAATATATGTTAATGAGACATACCAATGGGTGGCTGCGACCTACACTGTTAATAGCTACTGTTGTAACTGCTGCACCTTGTCCATTTCTGAAAACATTAATAAAAATTATATTTGAAAAAAAAAAAAAAACACTGGGACAATTTCCCAGGAAATAAAATCAGGTCCCTAAGGCTACTTTCACACTGGGGCGGGGGTCCGTTAGCGGTAAAGTGTCGCTAAAAACTACGGTTAAAAGGGCCCGTGTTACGGGGCTTTGGCAGCGCTGCCCATTCATTTCCATGGGCAGGGCATTTTGGGAACCACCCCAAAGATGCTGCTTGCAGGACTTTTTTTCCCATCCCGCAAGCACACCGCCCCAGTGTAGCACTCGGGCTTTCCACACTGGGGAGGCATGAGAGGCGATTTTCAGGCGCTTTACAGGTGCTATTTTTAGCGTTAAACACCTGAAAAGCACATCAGTGTGAAAGGGGTCTAAAGGCATCATTGGACAAAAACAGGTGCACAGAAGACAATCATTTGGTTTATAAATGAATGGCCCAAGTCTTATGCTGCGTACACACGATCGGACTTTCCGGCATACTTGGTCCGGCGTACCGGAGTCCGTCGGACAATTCGATCATGTGTGGGCTCCAGCAGACTTTTTTTCTCAAAAGTTTGACGGACTTAGATTTGAAACATGTTTCAAATCTGCCCGACGGACTCGAGTCTGGTCGAAAAGTCTGTATGCTAGTCCGAGGGACAAAAGCCTACGCTAGGGCAGCTATTGGCTACTGACTATGAACTTCCTTGTTTTAGTCCGGTCGTACGTCATCACGTACGAATCCGTCGTACTTTGGTTGATCGTGTGTAGGCAAGTCTGTTCATTCGGAAAGTCCGTCATAAAGTCCGCCGGACAAAGTCTGCCGTAAAGTCTGCTCGTGTGTACGCGGCATTACACTTCTAACCCTTGGAATTCATGGAAAGAAAGGTTTAAGGATAAAAGAGAGGTTGCTTGGCCAGATAATCTCGCAATGAGATAGCCAAAGTAGTGAAAAGCCTTTATGCCGCGTACACACGGTCAGATTTTCTGACGGGAAATGTTGGATGTGAGTTTGTCTTCGGAAAGTTTGACCGTGTATGTTCCATCGAACATTTGCTGTCGTTCTCAAATTTTCCGCCAACAAAACTTTGTTGTCGGGAAGTCTGATCGTGTGTGCACAAGTTCGTCGCACAAAAGTTCACACATGCTCTGAATCAAGCAGAAGGAGCCGCACTGGCTATTGAACTTCCTCTTTCTCGACTTGTTGTACGTCACCGCGTTCCCACGCTCGGAATTGATGGCCAACATTTATGTGACCGTGTGAATGCAAGAGAAGTTTGAGCAAACACCCTTCAAACAAAAATCCACGGTTTTGTTGGTGGAAAGTCCGATCGTTTGTACGGGGCATTACAGTTTAATATATCAAAATGATTGCCAAAGCTTAATAATAGCATGCAATGCCAAGCTGCGGTTTACAAAGCAAGCAAAATCCTTTCTTGTATTAGAAGAGATATGGACTCCAGACTCCTGTACAAATCATTAGTAAGACCTCATCTGGAATATGCAGTTCAATTTTGGGCACCAGTTCTCAAAGGGATATTGGGAAACTGGAGAAAGTGCAGAGAAGAGCAACCAAACTGATAAAAGGCATGGAGGAACTCAGCTATGAGGAACTGAATTTATTCTCTCTTGTGAAGAGGAGATTAAAGCGGAGTTCCACCCACTTTTGAGAGGTGGTCTTAAACGAAAGACCACCTCTCCACCCCTCGTTTCTGGATAAAAAAAAAAAAAAAAATTCTCTTCTATAGTACCTTTTTAAGAAGTACATAGTGTACTTCCGATCCATGGCGCAGGATGTCATATTCTTTTGTGCGGCGAGCCCCCCTGCTGTCTTCTGCATGCTATTAAGTTTATGATCTACCAGAACACCCAGATCCTTCTCCACCATTGATTCCCCCAGTTGTACTCCTCCTAGTATGTATGATGCATGCATATTCTTGGCCCCCAAGTTCATAAGTTTACAATTATCAAAAAACCTCATTTGCCACACAGTTGCCCAATTAGACAGAGCATTGAGGTCAGCTTGTAAGTTGGAGACATCTGGTAAGGACGTTATTCCACTGCATAGCTTGGTGTTATCGGCAAACACTGAAAGTGTACTTTTAATCCCAGACCCTAAATCTTTGATAAATATTTTAAAACGTAAGGGTCCCAACACTGAACCTTGGAGTACACCACTGATAACCTTAGACCATTCAGAGTGAATTATTAACCACTACTCTCTGAATTTGGTCTTTTAGCCAGTTTTATGTCCTTTTACAAACTGAATTTTTCAAGCTTGTAGACTTTACCTTACACATTAGCTTTTGCAAAATACAATTATATTACATCCACAGCCACCCCTGTGTCCAAGGATTTACTTACCTCCTCATAAAAAAAAATTCAGGAATGTTCTGACAATTATCGTCTGTTATGAATCCATGCTAGCTATTGCTTAATTTATTTTTTTTTCTAGCAAAAAATTCCTTTACAGAATCCCACTGTGATTTGGTACCAGAAGACAGCCGGCCATTGACAAAGCGCCGCGCGACTTGCGCAGTAGGAAATTCCCTTAAGAGCTAGTTCTGGCAAGCCCACTAGATTGTTTTAAGAAAGGCCTGAATGCTTTCCTAAATGCACAAAATATATCTGGATACTAATATTTACAGATTAAGTTGATCCAGGGAAGATCAGATAGCCTCTTGGAGGATCAGGAAGGAATTTATGTCCTCCCACTGGAACAAACTGGATTGTGCTTTATTTTTTTATTTTTTTTGCCTTCCTCTGGATTAACAGTGGGTATTGGGTAGTGTATATGGAGGTTTTCTGTTTGTGTGTTTTTTTTTTTTACTGTTGGTTGAACTGGATGGATTTGTCTTTTTCAACCAGATTAACTATGTAACGTGGATCTGCTGCTATGGGTAATTAGACTCAATCCCCAGGTATGGGGAAAGACCACCTCAAACTAAGATTTCTTGGTCCAAAAAAAAAAAAAACCCATCTAGATGTCTAGTCCCAAGTCCAGGCTCCCAGATATCAAGGAAGACCAAGAGACAACGAAAGAGGAGACTGTTAGAACTGTAATCCTCTGGAAATCTCCTACATTGGTACTAGCAGAAACAATTCACAGAATGAATAATACAATGTCCCATGCTAAGATGGTAGCCATCGATCAAAATCAAATTCCAAAATTTGAAAAACTTTGGCATCCTTGGATAAAACAACAGTTCCTGTCAAATTTCAATGACTCTGTCCTGTTGCCATGGTAACAGATTAAATGACTTACAGAGATACCCAGTCTAAGGCTTCAAAGAGAACTAAAAAGAATAATAAACCGACGAGCAGGACAACCTTGTGGACCATACCTCTGCCTTTCTACCCTTTTTCTTCTTTCTCTTTCCTTTTCTCCACCTTACGATTAAAGCTCATTATCAGAATTTATTTGACCTATATACACTCTACCTGTAAACAATATGTATAGTAGGTATAAATCATTTAAATACCTACAAAAGTAACTAAGGAAATGATATATATCTTTAATTTAGGTTTACGTGAACCCAATGTCTAATATTTGAAATTTCATGATATTTACCTATATAAACCCTACTGTAAAACAATGAGCTTACTTTATAGATCCTTGTAAACTTACTTTATGTATCTTTATAATATTGTATACTCAATAAACTTCTTTTGACAAGGAGAACTGTAATCCTCCAAATACAACACCAAATAGGGAAGGAGGAGAAACTCCACCTGATCATTAAGGAAGCTTCCACTGGCACACAAGGTGTAGACATGTTCAATGAGGATTTGAGCTGGACAGCCTAGCCTGTAAGCAACTGATAGTTACCAACACATAGACCCTGTGAGGCCCCATCTGGTTGAAGTTTGCAGCAGTTGACCCTCTTTAATGACCACCACTTTGAGAAATAGCAGTTTCCTCCAAAAGGAAAGGTTCCCGTTAGGGAAAGGATCAGTAGCGTTGGTTCTGGCTGACCAAGTCATCGGATAACTCAGGAGGAGATAAATAGTAAGGGGTACCAAAGAACCATGAAGGGTTTAGCATTATCTGAGAATACAGAACTCTCCTGTTGGGAGTGTAAATCCATAGGAGGAATAACTCCAGAAGGCAAATCCCCATTAGAACAGGGAACGAAGGGTTCCATGGTGTGTGGATCCAAGGGAGATCCAGGGAGAGGCACAGCTATGTACAGTAGCAAGAAACCAAGTGAAGGGCAGCTAGATATGCCAGACACAAGGATTTAGCCTGTAGGTACGTGGTATATGGAATATCCAAATGCTAGGTAGGCAAACTGCCAGATGAGATAGGTGCACAAACAGCCCACCTGGGGCTGTACCACAACTCTGGGCCGCGTAAATGCTCTGCGGCAAAAACAGTACACAAACGTCCGTAAGCACCACAACGCAGAGTCCAGTCCACTAGGGCCTGGGCATATCCTCCAAAGTGAATACTGAGAGAACACAGATCCAGTCGGCTGCTATAAAGAAACTAGCTCAATAAGTGGTATAGCAAGAAATCTTTGATGAAGTCACCAAGTTCTAGCCAAGAAGGCTAGAACATAAACATTGATAGAATGTTGTTTAGCATAGCTGAAGGAAGGATGTCTAAACTCCTAAGACACCAGCAAAAACTGAAGCATGCTGCGTAAAGGAAAGGGTCATACAGGGGATGTCAACTTTTTTGTTTGCTAACCCTCTGAAAGATGGCAATATAACCCAACTGTTTCTGAATTTCTGTGTTCTTCAATGGAGAGAGAAAAAAAAAATGTTCACAGGCAGAACACGGGGAAACAGCTACATGGATGAAATGACTTCATGTAAATTATCTTGTCCTGCAAAACTTAAATTTTATTCAGCCAATCCGATCTCGCCTTTCTTTTATACATTTAAGCAACACAGCTAGTCTGTGACCCACCCCGCAGCTTGCTGACTGGACAGTGAAGAACATCAAACACTTATATGCCTCTTTCCTTAAGGTGGCCATAGATGGCTTGATATTGTACTCATGCAGCTTGCAGCACCCATGGCCACCTGAATGCAAGGGGGCTGCAGAACAATGATTGCAACTGACAGGATGCAGTCAGTGTTTGACTGATAATTTTCCACTCGACTTGACAAAAGCCCATTTAAAAAAAATCAAAATGAACTTGGTGGAAAATTATTAAAAATCGACCAAGCTGGGTGGAAAATGATGTGCTTGCTGGGCCACCCATGGCACAAATTTCAGCCAATTTATGGGGGGCCTATAAAAAACTGACAGTATGCGACAGAGTCCTTAGTAAGTGCTGCGCTTTCCACCACTAGTCCAAGTCCTCCTGTTGGGGAATACAGGAAACAAATACTAAAAATAGGCTTATACAGTTATATATTTTGTTTTTAAGCCTTCCGTTCAGCTTTAAAGGATGAGTTCACCTTTTGCCAAAAAAAAAAAAAAAAAAAAATGCACTTTTTTTTATGCAGGTAAAAAAATGTGCATTTATTGTTTTTTTATTGGGGGGAGCCGGCGTCTCTGATGCTATGCAGGTCTCCTGAAGATCCGTCAGTGTATCTGCTTGCACGTACCTCAAACGAGCAAGCCGATACTTTCCGAAAGGAAGAATGAAATTGACTACCACGGCGCTCACAGCACCGCGATCATTCACTGAGAACGAAAAGCTGACAGGCACTAAAGTCCGTTGGGACCTGTAGTTTTCGATTCACAGAACACTGTAAATAAGTGACGCAGCCAGCCAGGGGGAGCCCCGCATGGCCGCGTTTTTTTTTAAATTGCGACAGCTAGCAGGGGGATAAAATTCTCCACTAGCTGTCAAAGCGGGGGAGCGGGGTCCATTCATAACACGTTACACCCTGAATATCAGAGTAACGAGTAACATGTTATGAAAGGTGAACTTATCCTTTAAAGCAAAGCTAAGGCCAGGTCATTGACAGTAACATCAACTATTAACCTGCATTTAATAAGCAATAAATGAGCTTTAAAACAAGTCCCCTTTGCTCTTTGGAGCTGCAGGCAGTGTGGAACAATTCATCCTCAAATTCACAGAATGAACATTGATGTAGTCCAAGTTCTTTTTTTCAGCTCCACGTCCCCCCTGCTGCCCCCTTTTAGCAGTAACAGAAGCTCAGTTTCCCCCGCTCCCACTTTCTGTAGCGAGTCAACATCTTCGCTCCTTCTTCATAAGCAACTCAGCACCTCCCACCTATTAGTGACTTAGGCCGGCCATAGACAGTTTGGGCCGAGATTCAAACCATGTATAATTGGGCTGAATGTATCAAGATGCTTGATCAACCTGGGTACAACCAGCCTGCCAGATTCTACTTGCGATTATCGCTAGCGGCTGGTATAGCCACTAGCATTAATCACTGTCTTGTCCCGGCAGGGATGGCTTCCCCCCCACCACCAGGAGAAGACAATGGATTGGCAGAAGGAATTCTGGCATCAACACTATGTTGGTGGGGGAATTAGGAAAATTCCTTTCCTACAACCTGTGGTTGCAGGAATGATTGCCACCGTGTATGGCCTTGCCTTAGTAGCCAAGTTCCACCCTCTCAGCAGTGACTCTGCATCTCCGCTCCCCCCTGCCAGCAGTGACTCAGCAGCCTGGTTCACACTCCCAGCAGCAAGTGAGCCCCTTCATCACAGCAGTCTTCTAGGGAGGCACTTTAACCACTTCCTGCCCAAGGACGTCATATGACGTCCCGGACTTTAAGTGGGAATATCTGAATGATGCCTGCAGCTACAGGCATCATTCAGATATCCTTGTTTTCAACCAGCGATTTTGTGCACCATAAGAATGATCATAGTGGCAGTTCCGCTGCTTGATTGTTCTTAAAGGTGACGGGAGGGGACATCCCCCCCCACGGGAGGGGACATCCCCCCCCCTCCAGCCGCTTCTCCGGGCTCTCCTGTGCCATCGGGGACCCGGAGAAAGAATCGGACGGCGCCAGATAATGAGCATAGAGACTTCTGGTGACCAGATGGTCACCGGTCATCGCTATGACCGTCGGAGGCCCAGACGCGACGTAATGACGTCACGTCCGGGCCGCGGATGTAGACAAAGCCGCGATCGAGGCTGGTGAGCATGAGATCATGGATTTTTTTTTTCTCAATCTCACGCTTTCCAGCCTGGAGGAGAGCTGTGGGGTCTTATCAACCCCGAATCTCTCCATAAAGGAGGACCTGTCACAAATTAATCCTATTACAAGGGATGTTTACATTCCTTGTAATAGGAATAAAAGTGAAAAAAAAATTGTAAAAAAAGTAAAAATAAAAAAAAATAAAGTAAAATATGAAAAAAAATTTAAAAACACCCCTGTCCCCGGTAGCTCAGAAGCGAACGCACACGTTAGTCCCGCCCACATATGTAAACACCGTTCAAACCACTCGTATGAGGTATTGCTGCGTGCGTTAGAGCGCAAGCAACAATTCTAGCACTAGACCTCCCCTGTAACTCTAAATACAAAACCTGTAAAAAAATTTAAAACGTCGCCTATTGAGATTTTTTAAGTACTGAAGTTTGGCGTCATTCCATGAGTGTGTGCAATTTTAAAGCGTGACATATCTATTTACTCGGCGTAACATCATCTTTCACAATATATAAAAAAAATTGGGCTAACTTTACTGTTTTGTTATTTTTTTAAATCATGAAACTTTTTTTTTCCCCAAAAAAACCACGGCTGAAATTTTTTTTTTGCGCAAATACCGTGCAAGATAAAAAGTTGCAATGACCGACATTTTATTGCCTAGGGTGTCTGCTAAAAAAAAAAAAAAAAAAAAAAAAAAAAAAAAAAAAAAAAAAATGATTATATATATTATATATATATATAAAAAAACATTTGGGGGTTCTGAGTAATTTTCTAGCAAAAAAAATTAGGATTTTTACATGTAGGAGAGGAGTGCCAGAATAGGCCCGGTATGGAAGTGGTTAAGCTAAGCTGCTAAATCACTGCTGCAAAGTGAACACACATGCTTCTGCAAGAAACCATACAAGATAAGCATGCAAACAAATATAAACACAATCTTACATAACCAGTGATTATTTATGCTCTTTAAAAGCAACAAAATGTATATGTACATAAATTTTAATGAATTTATTTGTCAGGTACATTCTGAATAGCACACGTTTACAATCTCCTCGATCTGGGCGCAGTGGTTTTTCCGTCGTCCTCAAGGAGCTCCCCCCGCATTCAGATGTATAGATAGAATCTTTGATAATACACTTCAATACACTGTGGGTACGGCGAGTGCAGTTTTAGCGTCAAGGATTTGCTACAGAAAACTGTGTGATGAGCGGTCATCCACACTCATCAGGGGAAACCTGTACATACTGCAAATAACTAGGAAGGGAGGGGGGAATGTCCAAAATCATAATACAAGAAAGGTGCATGGGTGCGGTAAACCCCAACAGCGGTGCAGAGAACCATGTCGTTCTTTGGATGCCGTGTGGGTTCAAGACAATAAACCTGTGGGAGTTAGCTTATGGCGACGCCAAAAAAGGAGCCATAACATCTCCCCATTAAAAAGGAAAAAAAAAAAAAAACATAAAATATTGAACAAATTAATTTTAGCAGCTATATACAACCACTGTCAGCACATAGTTCAATGTTACAAACACACAGGGGTGGGGAAAAAAAAAAAAAACAAAAACAAAAAAAAATAAAAAAAAACCACGCTCTTCCCAAATGTCTGCTAATCAACATCTTCCATGTTGCTGTAGGATGGCGCAGGCTCTGCCGAGTGCGGATAAAGGTCTGAAACGGCTTCCGCAGTCACTTGGGAGGTTTCCTCAGAGTTTAAGTTGGGCCCATAAGTCATGGTGTTGACTCCCTAAAACAAGCAGAAAAAAATAGAAATTAAAAGTCTTGCACCACAGATACAAACTAAATATATCAGCAATTATTGCAGCAAATTCCTCTGGATACAAAATATACAATTGAGCAACTGCGCCAATTGGACCTTAATACTTATAAATAAGTGTGTACAAAAATTCATCAAATAAAGTGCAAAAAATTTATCTCATAAATTAGAATCATGCATCAATAAGTGTAGGTATAAAAAAATACCAAAATTATACAGTTTCTCCTCGATCCATTGCAAAAGGGCAAATTATAAAGTCTCTCGTATATAAATATATAAAAGGTGACAAAAAAACCCCCCAAAAAAACAATAAATACATATAGAAAACATAAGGATCACACGCTTATTACATGTACAGTAAACGCCAGCTCCAGCCATGAACTCAGGCTACGAGCGGGGTGTGCTAGGCTAATGGTCTATATAAAAGAGTGTGCGTTGCCGCAAGTCTCATGCCGCTCCCGATGACATTACATCAAAACGCGTAGGGCAGAGCCACTGAGTGACATCTCGCACCAGCACGTCCCACTCGCAGCCTGAGGTTGCGGCTGGAGCTGGCGTTTGCTATACATGTAATAAGCGTATGATCCTCGTGTCAGGCACACATCTCTCAGTGTCTTTTATGGTTTCTGTTCGAGCTGGAGATGGAGGAGAGAGTGTGTGAGAAAAGGAGAGCTATTCCAGATTTGAAAGCAGATCGGGCTCGATCACAATGGATAACTGTATGCTGTCCAGATAGTTTAGTTTTTAGCGAGTACCTGGTTGGCTTCCTACAGGGTGGATGACACTGGGTGCTTTTTTGACCACATTGGCAAGATTTATTGTTCTGATGTTAGATACATGTACTGTGGGACAATGTAATTAACACATTTTGAGATTTACACTGTATTTTTTTGATGAACTTTATTTGGTATATATAATGCTCAAAATGCTCCCCTCGGCTTATACTCGAGTCAAGCACTTTTCTGCAGCAGAGAATGACATTTTCTGAACTGACTTTGGGGCCCCATATCTCGCCACTTGGTGCTAGGAACCCCAAATTTGGTGTGCAAACCCAGTGGAGCTAGCACCAAAACATATCCAAAGCTGGGGTTCCTAGCACCAAGTGGCCCCGAGATACGGAGTCCCAAAATCGGTTCGGAAAATGTCATTCTCTGCAGCAGAAAAGTGCTCGACATTTTCCGAACCAACTTTGTGGCCCCGTATCTTAGGGCCACTTGGTGCTAGGAACCCCAGCGAGATACGGGGCCCCAAAGTTGTCAACTGTGTCCATCTGCAGCAATGTCATTTCGGGACCCTTTGGGTCCAGAGACCCCAAATTTTGGCTGCAGCTAGGGGGCATCTAGGAACCCTCAACTATCGAGTTTGAAGTTCGGGGGACCTATGGCTGCAAATGGGCAGTGAGGCTGCAAATGGGCATTGTTGACCCTCTTTTCCACTTACAGTAGCTGCGCATTTCTCACCCTAGGCTTATACTACTCGTCAATAAGTTTTCCCAGTTTTTTGGCTTATATTCAGGTCAGCTTATCCTTGAGTATATATGGTGTGTATATATTATTTATAATTCCACTTTTGCACATGATATCAAGGTAAAATGAAATATTTGGCATTTTTATATCTACACTTGATGCAAGACTCAGTTTTTTCTGCACTCCTGTGACCTTTTTTTTTTTTTAGCAGACAGCGGGCTAAAACCCACTGTCGGTTGACGTCACAGAGCCGGTCAAGGAGCCGGTCAGGACCAATGAAGTCTGGATCCTCCCACATGCCTGGACCAGCATACGGCTCAGCGAGCTGCTAATGCTGGCCATACGCTATACGAACCCATTTTGTAAAAACGAACATTCGGCCGTGAGAGCGAACGATAGCGCCATCATGTAATGACCGATAAATCGTTCACTGGACATAAAGGAATCAATTTTTTGGCAGAAAATTTCCAAACTTGTCCTTCGTTTTTTTGGCTCAAAAACGTCCCAACAATTATCGATTTTGTGCCCGTTAACTGGCCGAAAAACGAACTGTCTAAATGACCGATTTTTGCCCGTTATTTCGTATAGTGTATGGCCAGCTTAAGAGCCTGAGCTGGCCGCTCCCTCCACAGCCCAGCGCTCCAGTAAGAGCGAGGGACTGACAGTCACCAGCTCTCTGCTCAGGTAGCTCTGAGAACCGAGTAATCTGCGGTGTTTGATCGCTTGATTCTCAGTGTTAGAGGCGCCGGGGGACCAATGCTGCATCCACCTAGGCAAGTATGATTCTTAAAAAAATGAAATAAAAGAAAAAACAAAACAAAACAAAAAAAAAAGCACCCCATACAGTGGAACCTTGGTTAACGAGTAAAGCGGTTAATGAGAGTTTTGAAAGACGAGCAACTTTTATTAAAAAATCCTGACTCTGTTTGCGAGTGTTGTCTCACAAAACAAGCAGAATTCAAGCTAATGGGGTGTGCAGTACTGCATTTGGCCAGAGGTGCGAGGGTGCAGGTTTAAATAATGTAACAAATATAAAACGAAAGAGAATTGATCTTTTCCAAACACACTTGTGACTTTCTGTTCAGTAATCTTTTAGCTGAAAACTACCAAGTCCGGTTTTCCCCAAGGTAGCAACATGATACGAAGCTGCACAAGAAATTTCCATTACCACCATACAACTTTCCTTTGTGTCCAGGTGCGATGACATACACATATGTACTCGTTGCCATTAGCATTTCTTTCACATGTTGTTACTTTTATTTTATGTCACATCTGGAACGATCACACACTTTTTCCAATATTTGCCTCCTGCCCCGCTCAGCACTCTCTGAGCACGTACACCAGTGGTTGTCAACTTATGAGACAAAAAGGTGGCCACAATTGTGGCCCCTGACATCACCAAAAGGACCGTACATAAAATATGTAATGCTTCAGGGGATTGTCAGGAGGTAGTGAGGGCCAGAGAGTGTGGACATGCTACATTGTTGCCAGGGGATATGCTGTAGAAGACCACATGAAACTGGGAGCATGTTCAGTAGAGATCAATGCTATGACCCTAATCAATGTTCTCACTTCAGGCTGCTGGAGGTCCAAGGGCCGCACATCGTACACCAAAGGGCTGCATGAGGCCCTCAGGCCACAGGTTGGGAACCAGGGACATGCAGTAAAATACAGAGATTGGTACAGAGACCCTACATCAGACTTTGGTACAACAAGAGCAGTAGGAACGAATCATATCAAGTTGGCTCCATAAGTCCATAATATGCTTCCAAAACTTAGAGAACACATGGATAGACATGTTCCACAGGCTGTCTTCCTCTGATGTATTTTGCCCCCTTGGTGGGCTTTAATCGAGTCCATTGATACATCAAAAGCAGTGTAACCATAGAGACATGCTAAGTTTCGAGTCTACAAACCTTTTTCAATCAGGAATCAAGAGAATTGTACATTGCAGGAACATTTTCCGGTGAGATTTGAGATAACCGTGTCCCCCCCCCCCCCAAATGTCACTGGAAGGATCAGGTCACCGTCTCTAACATGAAAGTTGAGTTGTAATACTAGATTAATATTCTTCACATCAAAGTTCTTAAGCTCAAACTGCGCTAATCATGAATAAAAAGAACAAAAAAACAAAATTAGCAGTAGCCGTTTTGACCAATCAGCTAAGCAACTTGGGATCCCATCAAGGTCTGCTAATTGAATGAGGAGTTTTAATGCCGAGAACTACGTAGGTGTATGGCATAGTTTCAACTTTTCTCCATTACTACTTTACTTTCCCTTTAACATAAGCAGCTCATGTAAAGCAGTCACAAAACCTGGGCAATTGAACCGAAATATAAAACAAGATCCATTAGAAGAGGCTAAATTCGATGAGAACCCTAAAAAAAGACCAAAATGACTGGTAGATCCAGACAAAGACAGCTGAAGTTATAGGCACATCTCAGCTCTTTCTGTAAAAGTGGGGCTCGCTACCATTCCTGCCTCTCCATTAGCCCTTTTATGGGTTAGGAAGACTTACTGACCAATAAGAAGCCTAGGAAGGCGGGACCAGGGCTTGGTCAAACTCAACTTTTACAACAAATTTTGAGTTTCTATATTGCTTCGGCTGCCTTCATTTCTGGACCAGATGATATTCTGCCATGCAGGATTTGACTGAAGGTGACCTTTCTTTAAAAGTGGCTGTAAACCCTTTACATCAGGGGTCTCAAACTGGCCGCCCTCCAGCTGTTGCAAAACTACAAGTCCCATGAGGCATTTGCAAGGCTGAACCGTTGCAAACATGACTCCCTCAGGAAGAGGCATGATGGGATTTGTAGTTCTGCAACAGATGGAGGGCCACCAGTTTGAGACCCCTGCTTTACATGTACCCAGTGAAGATACTGGCATCAGGTGATGCACAGCGGAAACAATTCCTTCTACGTAAGTTGTACCTGTTTATCAGCAGTC
Organism: Aquarana catesbeiana; assembly: GCF_042186555.1. Lineage (NCBI taxonomy): Eukaryota > Metazoa > Chordata > Amphibia > Anura > Ranidae > Aquarana > Aquarana catesbeiana. The sequence goes on along the minus strand of NC_133330.1, from coordinate 25,334,576 downwards.
TTCTCTATATCCGTTCAAAGTGGTGAATTTGTAAAGCTTGTCAAGAGTTCAGAAAAAAAGGGGGTGGAGAGCTGAAGTTACACTCTGCAGAGCTCAGTGAGGGGAGCTCTGAGAGCTGATTGGAGGAAACACAGGAACAGAGCTGAAGCTGTCAATCAGCTGGAAATCCCTCCCCTGTCACCATTTTTCTCTGTGTCAGGAAAACTTGTCAGAAGTGATTCATGCTGATAGAGGAAGGAAGCAGCAGACAGAAATGACACTTTAAAACCATATTTATATCTTACATTCCCATTAAATCTTGTGTTTTGCTTTTTATAAATGTTTCTCCCCATAAATTGTTAATTTCCTGAACGGCCAGGAATAATTTATGCAGCAGCGTCAGTGGCCTCTCTCTACCTCTCACAGAGCATGGAGAACCTCTTCATACTGAAAATACAAGTATTTAATGCCGCCCACAACTCTGCCCCCAGCTACATCAACCAACTTCTCAAAAACCAACCAAATTGTCCTCTTCCAAGACCTCCTTGATCTCTATCTTCCTCGTCACCTCCTTCCATGTTCGCCTCCAGGACTTCTCTAAAGCCTCTCACATACTCAGGAATGCTCTACCCCAGTCTGTTCGGCTATATCCTTTTCTGTATACCTGTAGGTGATCCTCGAAAACTCATCTCTTCAGGGAAGCCCATCCCCCCTCTACTGAACTTTTACTTTCTCCATCAATCCACCCTCAAATAGCGATTACCTCCTGTATCACCTGTCCTTCCTTTTGCGATTCTAATCCTTGCTGTCATGATTTGTATTGTAACACCCTTTATTTTGTAAAGCGCAGCACAAACTGTTGGCTTCTTATTTTAAAAAACAAAAACAAAAAACGAAAAAACAAAAACAAAAACAAAAAAAAAAAAAAACACAACGAAAGTACACTTCTAAAATAAACTGGTACAGAAAGGTATAACAAATGATCAAAATAATCTGCGTAAATTACAAATTATAACAAAATTTCATTACCAACAGCAATGTAAACCAGTCACATTTTTTTTAATACATCAAAATATCTTATAATTACCATGGTATGTTATACCCCATAAAAACAATAACAGAGTGTTCCAAAAGGAAACTTTCATACCATCAAGAATGTTAGTATATAATTAAAAATAAATATATATATATATATATACATATACACACACACACACACACACACACACACACACACATATACACACACACATATATGTATATATATATATATATATATATATATACACACACACACATCTACATACATACATACATACATACATACACACACATACACACAAACTGAGTAACAGAATGGGGAAGAAAAGGGATTTAAGTGACTTTGAACATGGCATGGTTGTTGGTGCCAGACGGGCTGGTCTGAGTATTTCTGGGATTTTCACACACAACCATCTCTCGGGTTTACAGAGAATGGTCCGAAAAAGAGAAAATATCCAGTGAGCGGAGGTTGTGTGGAGGAAAATGCCTGGTTGATGTCAGAGGTCAGAGGAGAATGGGCAGACTGGTTCCAGATGATAGAAAGGAAACAGTAACTTAAATAACCTCTTGTTACACCCAAGGTATGCAGAATACCATCTCTGAATGCACAACACATCCAACCTTGAAGCAAATAGGCTACAGCAGCAGAAGACCACGCCGGGTGCCACTTCTGTCAGCTAAGAACAGGAAACTGAGGCTACATTTCACACAGGATCACCAAAATTGGACAATAGAAGATTGGAAAAACGTTGCCTGGTCTGATGAGTCTGGATTTCAGCTGCGACATTCAGATGGTGGGGTCAGAATTTGGTGCAAACAACATGAAAGCATGGATCCATACTGCCCTGTATCACCGGTTCAGGCTGGTGGTGGTGGTGTAATGGTGGGGGGGATATTTTCTGGGCACACTTTGGGCCCCTTAATACCAATTGAGCATCATTTATACACCACAACCTACCTAAGTATTGCTGCTGACCATGTCCATCCCTTTATGACTACAGTGTCCCCATCTTCTGATGGCTCCTTCCAGCAGGATAATACACCATGTCACAAAGCTCCAATCATCTCACCACTGGACAATGAGGTCCCTGTACTCCAATGACCTCCACACTCACCACATCTCATCCAATAGAGCACCTTTGGCATGATGGATGTGCAGCCGGCAAATCTGCAGCAACTGCGTGATGTTATGTCACTATGGACCAAAATCTCTGAAAAAAAATGTTTCCAACACCTTGGTGAATCTATGCCACGAAGAATGAAGGCAAAAGGGGGTCCAACCCGGCACTAATAAAGTGGCCGGTGAGTGTATATATGTGACTGAAGTTTCACTGCCATCTAATAGGTTAGGAGGCAGGCAAGAGAATGGCTATCTTTGGATTCTGAAAATATCCCAAATTTGGGGGCGTTCCTGGAGAGCGGGGGACAGGCACACACCTGGGGGTTCCAGTGATCCATTCCAGGGACCAGCTTACAATCTCCAAAAAAAAAAAAAAAAGCCACAGGTACATTTACCAATGCATGATCTTACAATATTTATCCCATTGGTTCTAAAAACAGGTATACATGAAAATACTGCTCCAAAAAACCATGAGAATTTGCAACAATTTTATTAAGTTTAGACACATTCCAAACAAAAAAACGTTTAACATTACACAGCCGTGTTTTTTTTAATAGTCATTTCATAAAAATATCTCCAAAATATAAATATCTGACATTTAATATTAAAGTTATGGGGGAGGGTTTAGGCCGACCTTAAAAACAGAGCTCTTTAAGAAGTACAAAAAAAAAAAAAAAATACACAAACTATTATTGCACAGTTCTTAATGCCCGTGGGGGATTAACAAGATTATTGCAAATGTCATTTAAAAACAATGCTGGATCGTTACGCACGACATAAATCCGATAACCTTCTAAAAGGTTCTGTTCAAGAACAACGTGAATAAGAACTCCGCGTCACCTGGTTACACAGGAGGCAGCTATTTTGTGATTTCATGTAGAGTTAAAAGGAGTAATGGGGGGGTGAGAGGGGGAAATGGGGGGGGGGGGGTGTGAGAGGGGGAAATGGGGGGGGTGTGGGTGTGAGAGGGGGAAATGGGCAGGGGGGGGGGGTGAGAGGGGGAAATGGGCAGGGGGGGGGGTGAGAGGGGGAAATGGGCAGGGGGGGGTGAGAGGGGGAAATGGGCAGGGGGGGGGGTGAGAGGGGGAAATGGGCAGGGGGGGGGGTGAGAGGGGGAAATGGGCAGGGGGGGGGGTGAGAGGGGGAAATGGGCAGGGGGGGGTGAGAGGGGGAAATGGGCAGGGGGGGGTGAGAGGGGGAAATGGGCAGGGGGGGGTGAGAGGGGGAAATGGGCAGGGGGGGGGAGAGGGGGAAATGGGCAGGGGGGGGGGGAGAGGGGGAAATGGGCAGGGGGGGGGGGGGAGAGGGGGAACTAAGGGTTACTTTAACACATGGGTGCTCAAACTGTGGCTATCCAGCTGTTGCGGAACTACAAGTCCCATGAGGCATTGCTAGCTGCTGACAGTTACAAGCATGACTCCCAAAAGGCAGAGGCATGATGGGACTTGTAGTTCCTGCAACAGCTGGAGGGCCCACAGGTTGCGCACCCAATGCAACAGCTAGATGTGTGTGCCATATTCCTTAAAAAGAAAGAGTAATAAGCATCTGTGATAATCTGAATCTCCACTTTAGAAGGTTACAGTAGCACAGCTTTATCTTTAAGAGACAGCGGTTTGTCTTGTTATTTACTTTTTTATCTCTCCCTTCCCAGAATAATAAGTGTCAAGCACAGTATCTGGTTGTATATCCCAACAAAGGCTGTCCTATCTCCCCCGTCTTTGCTTCATTCTGAACACAGTCTCTGGGATGTAAGCAAGAAAATATCTGGACAGCTGTACTCTTGACAAAAGCTGACCATCTTTACTGATATATCAAAATAGCAAACAAACCCCATGGAGGAAAAAGGAGTCAACGCGTTTTGTGCGAAACACGTTGACTTTCCTCTGCTTCCCCCTGATGGTGGTATGGTTGTTTTCTTTTGGATCGCATAACAACCCATGGGGTTTCCAAAACGCCCCTGTCCATTGAAATGAATGGGCAGTGCTGTCGAACCGCCTGAAAAACGCTTCAGCAGCGCCGCAACACGGGCGCTATTAACCCTTTCTTCAGCCGCTAGCAGGGGTTAAAAGTGCCCTGCAAGTGGCCGAAAAGCGTGGCTATAACAGTGGTAAAGCGCCGCTTTACCTCTAACTCCCGCAATGCCCCACTGTGAAAGGGGTCCAAAGTGGAAGTAAACCCATCGATTTAACAGTTTAAAAAAAAAAAAAATGATTACCGGGAATGCTGTCACATTGGTTGTGCTCTCAACAAAACCATCCAATGGCTGGTGTCATAACTGATCGCATGGGCAGCATCATGGCAGTTGAAGATTAAACAGAGGCCAAGATGGCAGCTTCCTTGGCTGAAAGCAATGGGAGGGTTTAGTTCCACTTTAACAGTGAGCCAACCAGTCTGGGTGTGACTGTGTAAGAGAACATGAGGAGGTGCTGATAAGTACTGAGCCTTACCCCTAAAAAAATGAGCTAGGAAGCTTTAAATTGTATGGTGTACTGGCCAATTTGTCTATATTCAACGATGCAAAAATCAACTACCTATGATTTTAACTTCTCTTTCTTTTACAGGCCCAAAGTGAACATGGCAGCAGCTACAGAAAAATTCAATGTGGAAAAGCATAGGACCATAATAAAGTTCCTGTTTCTCCAAGGGAAAGGTGCGAAGCAGATCCATGATCAAATGTCACAAACTTTGGGTGACAGCCAGCGGCCTCCCCATATGCAACAGTTAAACGTTGGGTTGTCAATTTTAAAACTGGCGATTTCCAAAGTGAGAAACCCAGTGGAAGGGCCTGTTTCTGTCTCTGTGCCTGAAAACGGGAAAGCCATCCATGACATGATCATGGAGGACCTTCGAATATCAGCCGAAAGTATTGCTACATATTTGGAAATATCATGAGAGTTGGTGCCATTATCCACAACGACTTGGAAGTAAAGTGGATCCCAAAACTTTTGACAACCAAACAAAAGAGGAAACGTGTGGAGACATCGGTGGCTGTTTTGGAACATTTTGCAAGAAAATTAGTCAGATTTCCTGGACAAACTGGTAACTGGTGATGAGACATGGATCTACTGGTATGACCCGGAGACAAAGGAACAGTCTAAGGCAGTGGTTCTCAAACCTGTCCTCAAGTACCCCCAACAGGCCATGTTTGCAGGTTTTCCTTCATCTCGCACAGGTGCTTTAAATCAGAGTCAATGGCTTGGTATTTTGGACAGCTATTTTATCTAAGAGAAATTCCCAAAACATGCCCTGTTTGGGGGTACTTGAGGACAGGGTTGAGAACCACTGGTCTAAGGAATGGAGGCACAGTAGTTCCCCCAGGCTAAAGAAGTGCCATGTGCAAAGGTCTGTGTAGAAGCAAATGGCAACAGTTTTTTGGGATAAGGAGGGAGTTCTGCTGGTGGACTACCTCCAAAAGGGTTCAACCATCAATGCAAAATATGACTGTGCTTTATTGACGAAGTTGAGGCAAAATATCAAGGAAAAACGTTGAGGAAACCTCTCCAAAAGGTGTCATCCTATTGCATGACGACGCCTCGTCACACACTGCAGGTGGAACAATGGCAAAACCAACCTCCTTAGGCTTTCAAGTGATGCCCCCATCCACCCTATTCACCCTAGTCCTTCCGACTATCATCTGTTCCCCAATCTCAAAAAACACCTAAAAAGGGACAACGACTTGGGAGTGTTCCGGAGGCAACTAATGCTGCAAATGAGTGGTTACCCCAGCAGTCGGAAGAATTTTATTTGCAAAGGACTTAAGAGGCTGCAGGACAGATGTCGCAAGTGCACTGACTTTCTGGGGGGAATATGTAGAATAGTGTGGCAGTTACAGCTTTCCTAGCTCAATTTTTTCTGGGTAAGGCTCAATACTTATCTTCATTAGCACCCCCTCGTACAAGTAAATACCAGGGACCAGCAGCAATCACACAAGTAAAGATGTGGTATTAGGCCTCTTGCACACTGCGGCTAGAAAAAGCTCAGTACAGCATTTTTTTTTACTGCTCTAGAATGCAGCCCAGTGTTTACAATGTGCCTGTACAGATGGCCACGTAAACAAGCGTGTATTCTGTAGAAAAAAAAAAAAAGAAAAGAAAGAAAAATCTGCGCTCCCGATCAGTATTTTGCGTCGGTACGCACAAATGTGTGTAACTATGCACAAATTAACATAATAAATAATCATGTGATTCATTTATGATAATGTAATTAATTTTTCCTAGGAATGCATTGTGCCCGCTAACACCCGATATATGCTCAAAACAAACGCCTGAAATTATGTCCAAAAAATGCAGAATGCTCAAACAGATTTTTTTTTTTTTTTTTACCAAAAACATGTAGCAGAATACATATTGGCCTAAATTGATGGAGAATTTTTTTTTTCCAGATATGTTTTATAGCAGAAAGTAGTAAAAAAAAAAAGTTTTCTTCAAAATGGTCTGTTTGGGTTTATAGTGCAAAAAAACAAAAAACGAAACAAAAAAAAAAAAAAAAACAAAAAAAAAATGCAGTGGTGATCAAACAAATAACCACCAAAAGAACCATTTCTGGGAAAAAAAGGACAAAAATTGTATTTGTGTACAGCGTTGCATGACCGCGCAATTGTCAGTTAAAATGGCGTAGTAATAGTGCTGTATTGCAAAAAGTGGCCTGGTCATGAGGGGGGGGGGGGGTGAAATCTGGGGTTAATTTAGAACTCTTCACTTGCATGCTCTTTTTTGGCCAACTCAGAAAAAATAAAATAAAAAGAAGCCATTGGATCACAGTAGCGGTCAGGCAGTTGGCATGGATTCTTCCCTCTCGGATTAACAGAAAATTGACAGATACTGAAAACATTCAGTTTCCCGTGACTGGTGTCTAGGCACTCCAGGGGGCAGAGGGCTTTATTCAAGCCAAACATAAAAATTATGTAGAAAAACATTTTTTTTTTTTCTTCTTTTTTTGCTAAAGTGCTAAATATGTGAGCACATAAAAAATGTAACTAATAGCTTCCACGGAAAACAAATTAACTGCAGTCTATTTTTCTTCCAAATGTTCATCGGCGCATTTATTGGGGATTTAGCTGGATTACTGGACGGCAAATCCAAGTACTTAAAGAAAAGGAATGAGAGAAGATCAAAGTCTGGCTTATTTTATAAACCGTTTAGAATATGGATGAATTTCAGTTAAAGGAAACCCCCTCGCCTGTTTTCTTTACAAACTCGGAGTCTTGTAAATCCTTTCAGTACGGTCCAAAATCAGTTCAGGTGAAGGTTCTGAGCTACAGCACCAATACACCAAAACATGGCCCAAAATTTTTTGATGAAAGGTGTGAAAAAAAAAAAAAAATAATTACATAAGATTAACCACTTGACCTCCGGAAGATTTACCCCTCTCCCTGACCAGGCCATTTTTTGCGATATGGCACTGTGTTATTTTAACGGACAATTGCGCCGTTGTGCGACGCTGTATCATAAAGAAAATGTATGCCTTTTTTTCCCCCCACAAATAGCGCTTTCTTTTGGTGGCATTTAATCATCAGTTTATTTTTTGCACTATAAACAAAAAAAGACCAAAAAATGTTGAAAACAAACACCCAATATTTTTTACTTTATGCTATAAAACCTGTCCAATAATAAAAAAGATTTATAAAAAAAAAAGGGGGGGGGGGGGATTTCTTCATAAATTTAGGCCAATATGTATGGTTACATATTTACAAAAATATAATAAAAAATACCAACAAGCGTATATTTATTGGTTTGCACAAAATTTATAGCATCTACAAACTATCAGATATCTTTATTTTTACTAGTAATGGCGGCGATCAGCGACTTATAGCGGAAATGCAATTCATGAATTTGGGCCAATGTGTATTCTGCTACATGTTTTTGGTATAAAAAAAATAAAATCCCAGTAAGCGTATATTGGTTGGTTTGCGCAAAAGTTAAAACATCTAAAAAACTTTTTTTTTTAACCTGTAAATGGCAGCGATCAGCTACTTATAGTGGGACTGCGGTATTTCTGCGGACATTCTGACACTTTGCGGGAACCCATGACACCAATACAGTTATCAGTGCTAAAAAAAAAAAAAAAAAAAAATATTATGCACCGTCACTGTACTGTAGGCGAGGAAGGGGTTAACATCAGGGGCGATCAAAGGGTTAACTGTGCGCCTATCCAGGTGTTGTAGTGTACTGTGTGAGGTGCTTTTACTAGGGGAAGAGACACAAATTTCATCCCATTCCTTCCCCTTCTGTCAGAAAGGCGATCTGCCTTCTTTACATTCAAAACACAGAACTGTGATCTGCCCAACTCGGCTGGTACCAGAAGACATTGAGTATCTTGCCGGCGCCAATTGGGTTCCTCTGTGTGTAGACACAGTGGAAGCGAGCCACCGGCAGCATGCATGCGTGCCCCCCTACACTGGAAGTGTCAGATTGCGTGTGTGCATCATACATACATACATTATATATATATATATATATATATATATATATATATATATTTATATATATATATATACACACACACACACAAACGAATGCACACACGTGATCCGATTATATATATATCTATATCTATATCTATACACATACATATAACCCAGTGCATTAGTATGTCGATGAATGTGGCCTCAGCCAGCACCGCTCCAGCCATGCCCCCCTGACTGACTGGGGCCACTCATTGGGGCGAAACATGTCAGTGGGGCGTGGGACTAGAGCAGCGCTAGCTGGGGCAACATTCATCTACATAGTAATGCACTGGGCTGGTGAGCAGCGTCTTCTCTTTGATTATGTTCTGGTGACAAGTGTAGAATTTTGTGTTTTCCTCTCACTTTCTGTTCCAGTGACGATGGTCACCAGGACAAATTGAAAGGGTAAATTTACCCAACAGACACAGACTGTCATAAAAACTTGAAAGGTACAAACCCTTTTCTACTCTGTCCAAAACAAAAACAAAAAAACAAAAAACAAAAGAAGAGTGGGCTAGTTATACAGTATTCTATCTAATATTTTATGTTGAAAAGATGTAAAAAAAAAAAAAAAAACCCACTCTATTTTTTTTTTTACCTCTACCCCTTTTTAAAATAATTTAATAAAACCTTAAACATTCCCTCTAGGATCAGGGTTACAGAAACCCCTAAGGATAAAAAAAAATTCTAATATCCAAAATTCCTTCCAAATTAGAAACAAAAACATTATCCAGTAAATGTTCCAAGGCTCCGTACATTTATGTCACTTTTCTCCTTACTAGGCGATCAATAAGAAGTTTTGGCTGCTTCCCAAAGAAAGTAAATGGGCTCCAAGCACTCTCATACAAGCCAAAGCTGCTGGAGCAGTCAGTCAATCAAGGACACAATCGTTCGAGCCACAGAGGAGCTCAAAGTGGAAGCTGAAGTTCAGCCGTAAAATCTATAGTGACATGGCACACTGGCACCCTGGGCTAAGGATGACTAGAATGCCATCTTGGGAAAAAATCACAGAGCTGTGATCACAGATATTATCTGAAGGGAAAAAGAAAAGAAAAAGGCAAGTGCACCCAAAACAGATATGTAAAGATTTCAATGGTCACTGAAGACCATTAAATCCCACTAGCTCCCTCTCTAGAAGACGTAAAAAGAGGAAGCCATGACAAAATCTGAATATTAATCATGTTTTACACTATATGGCCAAAGTTTGTGGACACCTGACCATCTAAGCTTGTTGGATATCCCATTCTAAAAACACGGCCATCAATTTGATCCTTCTTTTTGTGCCTATAACAGCGTCTTACGTGAAGGCTTTCTATAAAATGTGATCGTCTTGGGGAATTTGTGCACTTTGAGCCAAAAGAGCATTTGTGAGGTCAGGTACTGATGTTGGAGAAGACCTGGCTCACAATTAAACCCAAAAGGTGTTCAAAAGGGTCGAGGCCAGGGCTCTCTGTGTAGGTCGTTAGAGTTCCTCCAAGCCAAATTCGTTAAACCATGCCCTATGGACCTTGCTTTGTGCACCTGTAAGGAGGCCATTTGGAGGGGTGTTCACATACTTTTGGCCATAGGGTGTAACCTGTAGCTTTTTAACATAAATTTGGGACTCAATACGCAAACAAAGGCCCTGTTCGAAAAAAAATGTTTTACTTTTTTGATACTGTAGGGTGGGTCATTAAAATAGTTGACTTTTTCCAACCATTTTCACCACCTTTTTAGGTTTTAAAGCCTTTGAATAAACCACTGGGTTAATTACTGGGATGGGAACCTATCTGAGGAAGGTGGCGATAGGTAGAGGTTCTGGCAGGAAGTGTTGCTCTGGGTAGCCGATGGTATGTGGAGTTATAACTGGCACAAGCGAGATTACAAAAGGCAGGAGGAACTGGGTGGCACATGGGGGGCAATGGAGTGTTGGGCCAGCAGTTTGCATTCTCTACGTGGAGTGGAAATTGTGGTCATTGGTTGGAGATGTTGGGGGCACATGGGAGAGTTTGAAGGCTGCCATTACTGATCCCTCCTGATAAACAGGATTATTTTGTGGCAACACACAGCCCTCTCTGTGGGCACCCCGAGCTAAGTCGCCGGATTGCTACCCCCCAGCAGCCAAACTTTTAAAAGGAGTGCACACTGACCGGCCATTGCCAGTACGCATGCTCGAAGAACGAGTCAGGGCTCGTCCAGTGATGTCATCATGCCCGATGCCGCGCTCAAAGCCACGGTGCGTTCCAGAGTCTATGTTCAGGAAAGGGAGCACGGGTGAGAGGGGAGGGTAGGGACTCCTAGAGGGGCCATTACTCTAGCGGACTGTGTGTGATCTCCGCCCGGGTATCGGACATAGGTTGGGGTGAGCGGAGTTCTGGCCTCCCTAGTTTTCCTAATGATTGCATTGACTTTGGGATTCCAATCAGTGTATGTTATAAGATGTCTGGTTGTAGTGATTCCTGGAGATTAGATTGCTTTCTACCATTGTAGAAGTAATCTTTAGTGACATTTATTATCCCCCGCCCCCCCATATATCAGGGGGAGTGATGACTGTTGTACACGCACCTGACCTCTGTAGGCAGTCACATGACCTCTGACACGCCGCTCTGTACACCTGTTGCAGTTTGGGCACTCGGGCTCAAAAAGGTTCGCCATCACTGGTATAGAGGCTAGATGGGGGCTGTGCCCCTTTCATATGCAGGCCTCTCTTTTTCTTACCAGTTCCAAGCACAGTAAAACTACAATGTGGACGGTATAGGCCAGTGATGGCGAACTTTGGCACACCGGATGTTTTGGAACTACATTTGCCATGATGCTCAACTACACTCCAGAGTGCAAGAGCATAATGGGAAACTTAGTTCCAAAACATCTGGGGTGCCAAGGTTCGTCATCACTGGTATAGGTTATTGCACTTTGCATTGTGTTACTGAACAAGCCCGTATGTGGTAAAGTGCACTGTGTAGCAAAAGGCTTATACATGCATACTGTCTCACTGACCTCCTTTACACTGATGATGCCAGCACACACTAAAAACATAAAATGTTAGATTTAAAGAAAAAAAAAAAAGAGCTAAAAAACGATCAGAACGGTAACCGTTAAACATTTCTCATCATTATTATATCAAATACACAGGCATTCTTTCATCTTGGCTTGGGATGAAGCTTGCTATAAAAAATAGGGCTTGTTTAAAAAGTGACAGCCAGCACTTCCTTCAGGATATATACGTAACACTATTAGACTGGAGCCTGGTGCTTTATAGAAACATGATAATAGTTTATGGTTCAGCATCCTTTTTCGATTAGGCGCATTAAAAAGTTACGTTAATAGTGGTCAATAAAAAAGCGAACTGTAACAGTTTGCAAAGCATGCCCAGCAGTACCTGCTTACTTGATAAGCCCCCTATTCAGTCTAAAAGAAGTGTCCCACCTGTTAGGGAAGGGGGAATGTTTAAATGAAAATAGTGTAAGTGCTCGAACCCGACTTGGTATTACCCTGTACAGTAGTGAGTAGATGTAAGACAAAGACCAATTCCATAGCTCAACTCACCAACCAGTCTGCTGACCAACCAAATTAGCCTGTCTAACCGTATGTTAAAAGCAGGGGTTTAGTTAGCACACATTTGCAAACGCATGTGAAAGCTGCAAGGCCTCGTCAAGGCACCCTGTATACTTGCAGTCCTAACACTACTAAATTTATAAGTGTCTCCACAGTGGAAGCACATGCATTGAATGGATAGGTGTAGGCAGGTGAGCCTGGAGGCGGCCCAAGCCCCCTTAAAGGGACAGGAGCACACTGGACACCCAGCAAGAGCACAATGGCAGCAAAGGTGTCCAGTGTGTCCCTGATTCAATGCATGTGCTTCCACTGTGGAGACACTTATAAATTTAGTAGTGTTAGGACTGCAATTTGGTTGGTCAGCAGACTGGTTGGATGAGTTGAGCTATGGAATTGTCTTTGTCTTACATGTATATGCCCTCCATGTGCTCCTTACTGTGAAGGCCAGTTATGGGTGTGGGCGGTGGCCAGTGTTTTGTTACTGTACAGTAGTGAGTAGAGGTTACACGGAGGGGGGGGGGGGGGGGGGGGGGAGGAGAGAGAGAGAGAGAGAGAGAGAGAGAGAGAGAGAGAGAGAGAGAGAGAGAGAGAGAGAGAGAGAGAGAGAGAGAGAGAGAGAGAGAGAGAGAGAGAGAGAGAGAGAGAGAGAGAGAGAGAGAGAGAGAGAGAGAGAGAGAGAGAGAGAGAGAACAACGAGGCAATAAACAAAGAAAAAAAAGGGGGCGCAAATGTCTAGTGCATTATCTACAGCACTTTATTGAAAAGTAAAAAAGATGCAAATTATACTCATACAGAACATGAATGATAGCATAATCATAAATCCAGAAACCAGCCTTCAAACCCCAGAGGTCCAAACAGATATTACCGGCTGACACGTTTCGGGGGGACAAACCCCCTTCCTCAGAGCTAGACCTGGAAGGGGGGGGGGGTTGTCCCTCAAAACTTGTCATTTGGTAACATCATCTCTTTGGACCTCTGGGGTTGGAGGGCTGGCTTCTGGTTTCTTGATTTATGATACGTGATCATGCACAATCGGTTTGGATATAATTTTTATCTTAAATAAAGTTCTGTAGATCAGCGGTTCTCAACCTCAGTCCTCAAGTACCCCCAACGGTCCATGTTTTTCAGGCTTTCCTTTACTTTGGACAGCTGCTTTAAATCAATATCAATGACATGGTATTGCTAAGCGCTATTTTATCTAAGGGAAGTTCCCAAAACATGGCCCGTTGGGGGTATTTGAGGACTGAGGTTGAGAACGGCTGCTGTGGATAATGCACTAGGCATTTGTGCACTTTTCATTTTTTGGCGTTTGTACAGTTACAGATTCCCTGATCCTATTAGGGCCGCAACGCCATCATCATTCAGTCCGGGTTGCACATTGGTCATTATATTTCGAGTCTCTATGTCCAGCTTCTCTGGGAGTTCCTAGCGCTGAAGTGTCAAGTTTTTACTTTTTTCAAGCCACAAGGAGGCAATAGTGGTGCTGCGGTGCCCATGTGCAAGAAACATGCTGATAGCAGAAGAGAGCAGAGTGACAGATAAGCTCATTAGCCTGCTGCTTCTCTTTTCAAAGGCTTGGGGACAGACAAGACATTAAGTGTTACTGACCTGCAGTAGAGAAAAATCCGGTCTTTTTGTCGTGCTAGACAGGGCTGTACTTCGTAGCAATGCCGTGCAACTCTCAGAATATACAGTGCATTCATAAAGCATTCCATTTTTTTCAGATTTGTTATGTTGCAACCTGATACTACAGTTGTAAAGTGGTTGTAAAGGCAGACGGTTTTTTTTTATCATTCCATGCATGAAGATAAAAAACCTTGTGTATGCAGCAGCCGCCCTCAGCCCCCCCTAATACTTACCTGAGCCCCATCTAGATCCAGCGATGTGCAGGAATGTCTCGGTTGCCCTCATTGGCTGAGACAGTAGCGTGGCGCCATTGGCTCCCACTGCTGTCATAGTCAGTCAGGCAACGAGGAGAAAAAGGGGACAGCTGCAGCTGAGTGTCTGAAATGGACACACAGAGCAGTGGCTCGGCTCGGGTGCCCCAATAGCAAGCTGCTTGCTGTGGGGGGCACTCAACAGGAGGGAGGGGCCAGGAGCACCGAAGAGGGACCTGAGAAGAGGAGGATCTGGGCTGCTCTGTGCAAAACCACTCCGCAGGGCAGGCAAGTATAACATGTTTGTTATTTAAAAAAAAAACAAAAAAAAAAAAACAAAAAAAAACAAGACTAGTATCACTTTAAATTTTTTTTTTCTCATTACCCTACACTCATCATCCCAAAATAACAAAGTGAAAACAGTTTTAGAAATGTTTTCAAATATATGAAAAACGAAACTGAAATATCACATTGGCAGACTTATTCAGTAGTGGTGTACTGAAATCAAAATTTTGGTGCCGAAACCCAAATTCAGGATGCACTTGGCCGAAACTGAAATTGATAGTATTTTAAAAATATATATATTTTTTTTAGATATAATTGTATTATATTCGACTTTTTAAATTAATATTATCATTGTAAAAGAAATATGAATTTGTCGGCCATTATCGGCACCTTTTGAAGCGGTGTTAAAAATCCTGCTTGCATCGGTGCATCACTAGTATTTAGACCCTTTGCAACAACACCTGTAATTTACATGATTTGGAAAGGCACACACACCTCTATAAAATGCATTGTCAGCTGTGAAGCCTACTGTATCAGAGCAAAAGCCATGAGGTCAAAAGAACTGCCTGCAGAGCTCAGAGACAGGATTATTACAAGGCACAGATCTGGGGAAGGCTACAAAATAATTTCTGCTGCACTGAAGGTTCTCAAGAGTACAGTGGCCTCCATAATTCTCAAATGGAAGAAGTTTGGCACAACCAGGACTCTTCCAAGAGCTGGTCACCCAGCCAAACTGATCGGGGAAGAAAGGCCTTCATAAGAGAGATGAGCAAGAACCTAATGGTCACTATGACTGAGCTCCAGAGATCCTGTGTGGAGATGGGACAAAGTTCCAGAAGAAGAACCATCACTGCAGCACTCCACAGATCTGGGCTTTATGGCAGAGTGGCTAAATGGTAGCCTCTCTTCAGTGCAAAACACATGAAAGCCTGCTTGGAGTTTGCAAAAAAAAAAAGCACCTGAAGGTCACTCATAAGAAGAGCGCTTGGCTCATGCATCTGGAATGAGGAGCCTCCTCATACAACTTGCAGCCTCAAGAGTCCAGGACGTCAGGCTTCATGACAGCTTAGATGAAAAAGTGGAAAACAACAAGCTGGGCGGAGAGCTTCTTGTGGGATGCAGAGCAGACGGGAAGTGATGTCATCTGGCTGTCGGGAGGTGGAGCTATGAATTTCAAGGCGGTCCAAGCCTCTCTCCCAAGCAAATGCATATTTACTTGTTTTAAACTGTTTTTTGTATTTCTTCAGTTAGTTCCTGGATTCCATAACAAAGCAGAGAAGAAGGCGCTTCTAAGTGCAGTAATAAAAAAACACTTTAATTAAAAGGAGGGGTTCAAAACCTTCTAAAACCAAATTGGTTTGAAGGAGCGTCTGGGCAGGTTTTGAAAAACATGCCCCGCCCACTCTGACGTCGGTTCCGGTTGCCTTCGTTCCATGCTGGCCACCGCCGGTCGGCTGGAATTTCCACCTGCAGCTGTCTTTGCTCCCACTTACTTTATGGATTCATTGATATGCCTGTTTTTTGCTTTCATCTTGTAAGTGTTTTTAACTCTTTCTTGTCATTAAAGTGTTTTATTATTGCACTTGGAAGCGCCTTCTTCTCTGCTTTGTTTTTCCCTATAGAGCGTGCTTCCCTCTTCTGAAGTGCTGTTGTAGTGTATTAATCACATTTCAAGAGCCAGTCATATACTGTTTATTAAAATTCTCCTTGTTATCCAGAGCGCCTTCATCTCCACACTACTTCCTGCTTTTCCATGCCTAGGCCAAATTATGTCATACATCCCAGGAATCTTCGGAGGGGAGGGAGGGTTCTCAGCTCAGCCCATACCTGAGATGAGGGCAGATGGATTCCAGGAAGTAAAGGCTACATGATTCATCTGCCCCTTTCTCAAGGTGGCCACTGCCAGTAATGCCAGGGGGTGTTTTTTTCAAAATGATTTCTCAGCAAAATAAAGCATGGAGACATGGATGGATGGAGGGGAGCTTGCTTTGAATTGTAAAAATGAAATAAATAGCGTTTTTTTATTTGTGGTGCTGAGAAGTTCCACTTGAAGTGATATTCAGTTTTTTCTTTTTAATAAATTCAGACTAAAGCTGCGCGATTAATCGTCATGAATTGTTATCGCGATTTTTTCCCCCGTTGTGATCTTGACAAAAAGTGTTTCAGGATTCTGTCTATGCAAAGAATTCTCTCTGCTCTTCTGAAGCCACAGCCACCAAAAGAAAGAATTGAAAAAAAACAGGCAGTCTGCAAGAATCACAACATTCTTTAGCAGTGGAACTTAAAGGGGTTGTAAAGGTAAAAATTTTTTCACCTTAATGCATTCTATGCATTAAGGTGAAAAACTTCTGACAGAACCGCCGCCCCCAGCCCCCCCGTTTTACTTACCTGACGCCTCGAAAGTCAGCTTCGCGTTCCCGACATCTGTTCCTCCGCTCACCCTGGATGCTGATTGGCTGCAGTGGATGGATTGAAAGCAGCGCAGCCATTGGCTCGCGCTGCTGTCAATCACATCCGATGACGCGGCGCGCCGGGGGGCGGGGCCGAGTGATACAGCGAGCGGCTATAGCCGCCGGCTGTATCACGGGAGCGCGCCCGCAAGCACTCACCACCGTGCGAGGGAGCTCGCATTAAGGTGGTGAATGCTTGCGGGGAGGAGCTGAAACAGCCGCCGAGGGACCCCAGAAGACCAGGTTCGGGGCCACTCTGTGCAGAACGAGCTGCACAGTGAAGGTAAGTATAACATGTTTGTTATTTTAAAAAAAAAAAAAAAAACACCTTTACAAACGCTTTAAGTATAAACATTGTAACAATTTGTCAATGGAATAGACTTTGGTGTGTAAATGAAGAAAGTTTAACCACTTAAACACTAAACCTTTTTCTGACATTTGTTGGTTTCAAGATAGAAACTTTTTTTTTTTTTTTGCTAGAAAATTACTTAGAACCCCAAAACATTATATATATTTTTTTTAGTAGAGACGCTAGAGAATAAAATGGTGGTTGTTGCAATATTTTATGTCACACTGTATTTGCGCAGCGGTCTTTCAAATGCAATTTTTTTAAAAAAAAATACTTGAATAAAAAAATAAATAAAATAAAAAAAAAAAAAAAAAAAAAAAACTAACCAGTAAAGTTAGATCAAATTTTTTTGTAGAATGTGAAAGATTTTACGTCGCGAGAATCATGATCTTTTTATTTGAAGCAAAAAAATCGTGGATTCTCATTTTGGCTGCACGATTGTGCAGCTCTAA
Source organism: Aquarana catesbeiana (assembly GCF_042186555.1). Taxonomy (NCBI): domain Eukaryota; kingdom Metazoa; phylum Chordata; class Amphibia; order Anura; family Ranidae; genus Aquarana; species Aquarana catesbeiana. Next base: position 25,317,044 of record NC_133330.1, on the reverse strand, counting down.
TTCAGACATTTCTAAAATTGTGTTTTCACTTTGTCATTATGGGGTCTTGAGTGTAGATTAATCTAAAATAAAATTAATTTAAACTGTAGTAGTATCAGGCTGCAACATAACATCATTGAAAAAAGTGTAGCGGGTCTGAATACTTTATGAATTTCTCAGATACAGTAATATAATGCTTTGCAGATGTTCGCTGATTCAGGCGGTCTTCAGATTAGGGTTCCCAAGCCAAGATTTTAAAAAAATGCCCAGGTCTACAAGGTGATTCTGTCCATGATATCAATACACTTTTGTAAAAACTTGCATACAACAAAACAAAATAAAAAATGCCTCCCTCATTAGACCAAGCTAAATACTCTTGAGCGCCCCCTGGTGATAAAACAAAACATGACGTGAATAAGTCATGAAAGGACCTCTGTTCTGGAAGTGTACCACACGCTGCAAAATGTGTTTGCAATTTAAAAGAGTAAAAAAGTTAATATTTTAAAAGCAGCAGGCTCTCTGTTGGTCTTCAAATATTTGGTATTAGTCTTTTGGATGGAACAGAATTTGACCACAATCATTCCTCTTCTTGGTATCTCAGTGTAATCTCTAATAAAATTATTTCTACAGGACTGAATAAATAATGGTATGAGACTATCCTGCAGGGCAGGGGCAGCCCTGTCTCCAAAACAACGTCTGTGTGAACTGAACTCCCTCAAGACAAGGCCGCCTGCCCCCGATACGCATAGACACTACTAGATTGACAGATGCAGGCCAGGATTCTGAGAGCCTCTACAAAGTCCTGAGACAATGGCGGACGGATGCCCCACCAGCGAATGCCAGTCATCTACCTCCCCTGGTACATAAAAGGGTAGAAAAAATTCAGAAAGAAGGCAACGATAGCTGCCATGGTGCCTAATACAAAATATCGGATGCGAGCCTCCTCATTACACTCCGAAAGATGCGGGTCGGTGGGTTCGCGGCTGGCGGCGGTTCTGGGTCTTCGCCGGGCGTCCAGGCGCTGCAGCTCCTTCTCTTCAGCCTCCATTGCCTGCAGATCAGAGATGCCTGCGGTGTGTGGAAACCTGTGTCAGAGTCGGGGGGGACCACACATAGGAGCACAAAGCTGCTAGACACACAACATCTAACCTAGGAACTTCTACTAAGCAAAAGACAAATAGGCTCATATTTACAAAAAAGGAAGAAATGTCTGATAATCTGGGGCAACCCCACTGCAACCATATGCAAAACGTCACATGTGACCCATCAATAGAGATCTGATTGGTTGTTATGAGGTAACACAGACTAAGCCAAAACTTCCCTCATGTCCAAAACTGAGTAATAGGTTATAAAAACTATTATCAGATGTGGCACTGTTGGAAGCACCAGGTCCGCTGGTTAAAGACAGACTGGACAGCCCAGGCACAATCTTAGACGGGCCCTGTGTCAGTGACCTTTTTTTTTTTTTTTTTGCAGGAAGACAAGGCAATCACTGGGCTGCAAGGAAATCTGCATTCCACTAATATAAAGGGTGATGCAATATGATTTATCGATCTTTTATGTAGCTTTAAATCAGAAATCACTGCTAATACCATACACAGCTAAACTGGATAACAGGAAAACATATGCTGAACATTTTAATGACTTCACACCTCCCACTGCACTTCATTAGAGTAGGAACACAATTCCAAATAGTATCGCCTAATGAAATCATAATAAAAAAGGGAAGTATGCCATGATGAATTATCCACACACAAAACATACGTACTCACATTTTCTATCCCTCTCTAATAAATACTTCTATACCTACATAAATAAATATTATAATATATATAAAAAAAAAAATATATAATAAATTATATATATATATAGTATATATACACACACACATATACACCACACAAATATTAGAATGTCTCAGCGCTGCTTAAGCTGGAAAGAACCCATTTCTTTGGAACTTTTTTACTTTCTCCTTAATGTTATATTTGATTATAGCGGCTGCTTAGTTTAATTTAGTTCTTATCTTGAGCGCTGGATAAGTGACCCGGTTTGCTTTTAATATATACCCCAAATATATATATATATATATATATATATATAATATATATATATATATATATATATATATTATATATATATATATCCACACATACATATCTATACATACATATCTATACATATATATACACACACACACAAACATTAGAGTTGTACGATTGTGGATAAAATGAGAATCACAATTTTTTTTTGCTTAGAATAAAGATCACGATTCAAGAACTTTTATAATTTATAAAGATTACCCCTGAACATTAGGTGATCAAACAAGATGGCTTTAAAAATAAGACATAATACTCTTTTGCTCATAAATTAGAATTGTACAAAATAAAAAAAAATAAAAACTACTGACAACATCTTCTCCTCCACTGCCACCGTACACTTTTAAGATAGTGCAAGTTTAAAGTTAGTGTAGATCTCCACCTCTCAGGTTGTCTACCCCTGCTGCATGCATAAATCCTGCAATGAAATGGTTTCAGCACACCCCCAAGAGATACCTAAAGGCCTGGCCAAAGGTTTTGAGAATGACACAAATATTATTTTGCAAAAAGTCTGCTGCTTCAGTTTTTATGATGGCCATTTGCATATACTCCGACATGATATGGGGAGTGATCAGATGAATTGCAATTAATTGCAAAGTCCCTCTTTGCCATGAAAATGAACTTAATCCCATAAAAAACATCTCCACTGCATTTGAAGAGGCGCCCAAGAAAGTCCAGCAAGCGCCAGGACCGTCTCCTACAGTTGATTCAGCTGCAGGATTGGGGGCCCCACCAGCACAGAGCTTGCTCAGGAATGGCAGAAGGCAGATGTAAGTACATCGGCACGCACAGCGAGGAAAATACTTTTGGAGGATGGCCTGGTGTCAAGAAGGGCAGCAAAGAAGCCATTTCTCTCCAGGAAAACCATCAGGGACAGACTGATATTCTGCAAAAGGTACAGGGATTGGACTACTGAGGACTGGGGTAAAGTAATTTTCTCTGATGAATCCCCTTTCCAATTGTTTAGGGCATCCAGAAAAAAACCTTGTCTGGAGAAGAAAAGGTGAGCGCTACCCTTAGTCCTGTGTCATGCCATCAGTAAAGTATCCTGAGACCATCATGTGTGGGGTTGCTTCTCAGCCAAGGTAGTGGGCTCACTCACAATTTCTCCTAAGAACACAGCCATGAATAAAGAATGGTACAAAAACATCCTCCGAGAGCAACTTCTCCCAACCAGCCAGAACAGTTTGGTGAGGAACAATGCCATCTCCAGCATGATGGAGCACCTTGTCATAAGCAAAAGTGATAACCAAGAAGCTTGGGGAACAAAACATCGAAAATTTAGGGTCCATGGCTAGGAAACTCCCAGACCTTAATCTCATTGAGAACTTGTGGTCAATCCTCAAGAGGCGGGTGAACCCCACAAATTCTGACAAACTTCCAAGCATTGATTATGCAAGAATGGGCTGCCATCAGTCAGGATGTGGCCCAGAAGTTGATTGGACAGCATGACGGGGAGAATGCAAAGAAGGGTCAACGCTGCAAATATTGACTCTTTCCATAAACTTAATGTAATTGTCAATAAAAGCCTTTGACACTTATGAAATGTGTGTAATTATACTTTAGTATAGCATAGTAACAGCTGACAAAAAGATCTGAAACACTGAAGCAGCAGACTGAGAAAATTAATATCTGTGTCATTCTCAAAACTTTTGATTAAGGGGGTACTTCTAACCAGCCAGTCACGCA